>NC_052119.1:3532285-3542433 GCF_012273895.1 Zerene cesonia
ATGCAGTACTAAAATTAGGACAATTTCCATTTAATAAACTTTGACCTATAGTAATCATTTCAATATAATACAATTAAATTAAATTCATGGAAATAACTACTCACATGGGCATATGTTGTTGGTGCTGATTGTTGTATGATAATGCTTCATCATTACTCTCAGCACCTGACGATGAGTCTGTAGCATCAGAATCTAATTGATGTTTAACAACTGATAAATGTGAACGCAGAGCTCCTGCTGTATCTTCAAGGCCAGTAAGGGTTCCTGATGGTATACCCAGTGAAGCTGACCTTGTGACATCACCTTTAGATGTTCCAGGATTATAATATTTTGGCCCTACAACAGTTCTGGATGCTGCACTTGCTTGTAACGCTGATGTAGTCTCTATTCTTTTTAAAAATGCCTTTAGTCCCATTGGCCTTCCTCCCCCATCTTTTCTGGCACCACGTGTACACCTTTCAAATGTTTGAGTAGCTTCTTCGGCTATTCTTTTTCCCAGCGATCTTGCCTGCAATATTCTTAATCTCCTCAACAAAAATGCACATCTGCGCTCTAACCGTGCCTGCAATAGCCTTATTTTATCTTCGGCCGCATCACCCTCAGAATCGGCAGTCTCTGTTAAATCAAAGCCTGACAAGGGAAATATAGCTTCTGGATCACCTGTAGATAAAGCATCACCTCCACTTTCTAGAGTTTTGATCGCTTGGAGTAAATCAGCTTGTACAATATCACTGCTGCCTAGATCAACTAGGATCTGCTCCATTTCTTGCGAATCTTTCGCCAAACTAGGCTGGTTCTGGAGTCCCATATCGTCGTCCTCCATGTGTGTCGAAAGATTGTTGACGGACACAAGGGCCCGTCTTCGGTGGGCTAGTTTCTCGGTCTCGTCGACCACGTCGTAATGAGTCGCTTGTGGTGCCACAGTGAGCGCCGGGGCCATGACACAAGCGCCGCCCGCCGCGGACGCCGGCGCTGAACGCGTCAGGGCGGGCTCCCTTTTTCTATCATTCCGACCTTATGTAACGCCCTTTTACACTACCGTTTACTAAATTAACACCATAAAACACTTCACTACACTTTTCACTATAGTCATTCTTCGTATATGATTCCCGCCGGCTTCCAAAAGCCGTATTGCGGGACTTCGTTTGATTGTGTTCCGCGCGCTTCTGAAAAACAATGTTAAATTAGTTACAAGCCGGTTCTCTTGAAGGCAGCAACATCGCATGGGTCACTAACTAAACAATACAATACATATACACAAAATTGTGTCTCACATTATTTAAAATGAGACCCACGTGATAACAAGAACTACGCTAGCAGTCGCAATTGCTTGTTTCTACTTTCTGTACGATATGGAACAGGAAACGATTCACTTAGTACACTTTGATGGGATGCTTATTTTTTATACAAGCTTAAGACACATAACCACTAAATCACAACTAGAATTGATAGTGACAAAGGCATTTTTTAAATAACAATGGCGGAATAGCTCTCAAAAACACTATTTTACCGAGTTGATTCTCAAATCTAGTGACGAAATACAGACGACAGAGTAAACCGCACCAAACGCTAGATTAGAAGCACTGAGAGTTCTGAATGTAAAAAAGAGATGGAAAATACGTTCCAAATTAGTACTTGCGCGGTAAAGTCAAATATGCAATCCATTAAAAAGTTAAGAAACTTTCTTTCGCCCATTTAAAAAAATTATGAAAAATAAATTAGCCCATTTATTTTTAAGTACATTTTATAAATATATAAACGAAAATTTTATAATTAAAACTAAAAAGTACTGCAAATGACACCAATTTCAACATCGCCACGCTTTACCTTAACAATGGAATAAATATGGATTGATTCCATGAGTGAAATTGTTGTGAAATATCTAATGTTCAATTATATTACTTTTTTTTTATTAATGGCAATGTAATATGATAAAACAAAATTAAAACAATAAGTATTTTGGTTATTTCATCGAGTATTATATACGAGACGACAACATTTACGAAGCCTTTTATGATTTAATTCGGTACTTGGAAATATTGTCATTGGCGAAATCCAAGAATGTTAAAATTATAAATATAGTATCACAAATAATATAAATATTATCTTGTCAAAATTATAAATATAACAACACAAATAATAAATAATATTATCGTGTCATAATTCATAATGTATCCAAAGCTTCGTAAATGCTTGTCGTTTCATTGTACGGTTTTTGTGTAGATAACTGTCATGTTGCAAATTATCTTCGTAAATCGTAATTCATCGGTACCTCGATTAAAATTTTACTAACAAAAATGTCTCACCACAAACCAACTCAACAACAACTCCCAACATAAATTTAACATTATAAAGGCCTAGGCATAATAAAAAACATATATTTGAATATGAATTAATAATAATCTTATAATAAAAGTAGGAAAATAACAGGATTAAAATTCAATTTAACTTATATGTAATGTAAATATACCACACGGATAAGTGTACAACGCGGGCCTAATTTTCAATATATTAGTCTATATTTTCAATATATTAGTATATATTTGCTTCTTTGAAAATTGTATACCTATAGAACACAGAATCACGATTTTATTAGGGTATGAAACTATGATATGGTAGGTGGTAATCAGTATTAGCTTTATAGAATTTTTAAAATATACAAGAAATGGAGCATCAATAGTGGAGAATTAAATAGCTAGGAAAATATTATCACTTTTTAAAAGGACATTTTGTACTGGTTATTTAACTTTATTTTAAGCCCCGGACTGTAAATACATGCAATAAATGAATAATGTCACATTTGGAAAATGAAAACATATACAAATAACATTATTGTCTAAGGTTTATTCAAATTTTTAGTGTTCTACTATTTTAAAAAAGTAAAAATTAAATGATTACCTTGGTATCAAAGCTTGAAGAAAACTCAAAGGTGAACACTGATATTTCCTCCCAAGTGAAAATGGCACAATAACAGCCATCTTCAGTTTATCTTCCTCCCTAGAAATATAGAACAATGCTGAATCTTCCCAATAATAATAAATTTGTTGATGAGAAATCTTTTTTAAGTAAATGACAGTTGTTTGACAAAAGTTCTTTACCAAAAAAAATGACACAAATGTCACAGCTCAAGTGTTTTAACAACAAATCTTCTAAAAAAATCCCTGTTTACATTGATTTAGAGTACTATATGTTCTATTGTTGGATGAATTATTTATTAATCATAATGGTTAAGTTTATTGACATCGGTCAACTCATTATCATACTAGGCTGGACTACAACAAAAATTTGAATTTAAGTTAGCAAAGCATTTTCTTTCCAAAAAAATAATATTTAAGAAATGATAATACTCTGTTTTATTCCACTTTTATTAATATGAGAGGTAATTTTAGATTTCTGATATTACTGTATCACAGGAACAATAATAAAGCAATTTATATATCTTACTTGTGTTCTTATTTCCTATGTATATGTGTTCTATTATTTTTGCAAAATATACAAATATTAATATGGTTCATTAGGAATTCTTAAGATAAAACCTCTTTTCTATTTTGTTTCACTAATATCGAGTACATTGTAATAATTTATTTAAAGCAAAACACAACTTTATATATAATAGATACACAATTATATTCTGAAAGGTTTCATTATCTTGGACAAAAATTATTGGTCTAATTTTGTCTTATTACGTGTGGTTCCAATATATGTTAATGAAAATTTAAGACATTACCTCTCGGCTCCATAAATAATAGTGAAAGAAAATTATATTCAAAAATATTTTTGTGTGCCGCCTGTAGACAGTTAACATAAATAATGTTGAAAGTGTATCTGTAAGACACCTACTTTTCAAAAAAATTGCTGATTGTTCAAGTGGATGATATGACAAGCTTAAAGTACTTTACTCAGGTTCATTATTATAATTCTTTTGGATAATGGATTCAAGGCATGTTATTAACAAAATTCTTCTTTTTTAATAATGGAAATCTAATATTATGATTAGTTTCATGTCTGTAATTATGAATTTCAGATATGTGCATAATAAAGATTTTAGCTAATGGAAATTAATGTAATATTTAATATATTATGAAGAGAAAATGTAACTGTGTAAATAATATTTTCCAGTGGGATAAATAATGACTTAAAGTTAAGAACATTATATGTTTAAATAATACAAGATACTCACCACAATAGGAACTGATAACTAACTGTGAGTTTTACATAAAATGTAACTCTTACAAAACTATAACATCGTTATGAAAACGACATAGAATAAAACTATAAACTAAGCAGTTTTATGTAAAAATGCTTCTAAATGAAACATATTTTTTGAAAATACTTTTTCGAGTTTAAAATTAAAATTAAAGTTTAAAATTTATGTTGTTTGTGCTTACCTTTTTGTAAGATTTTATAAAGTACCAAACAAAAGTATGTTTTTAAAAATTTAAATACTTAAACGTGACGAGTTCTGCTGATGACAAATTAAAATATTTCACTAAAAGAATAAAAAAGTGTAGGGGGCTCCAATGAACTCTAAGAGGAAGTATTACTATATTAAAGTGATTGTTAATAATTGTCATCTAGGCAGTATTATCTAGACAAGTTGTAAAAACTTTTGCTGCTGCCCGCTATTTCTGCAAAAAGAAAAATAATATGAATTTTGAGTCTTCGTATACGTACCTATGTGATCAAACCGATATAATAACTACATTATTCGTACATTATTTTAGTTTCCTTATCTTGACGGTTCATGTTCGAAAAATGTCTAACATAATTCTATGTTATGTTTTCAGAGAATTCATTTAAAATCAAATACGGAAAAGCTGTCCTGTACCTAGGAACACTTCTATTTATTTGCATAGGTACCTACCTACATAAGAAATAAATGATTATTTTCAATCTGTTAATAAACATTATTTAATCTGTACATCGACGCGGGTAGAAAGCCCTGCGGCATGTCTCATAGCTGTTAAATGTCACAGTCATGAGTCGATTCAACAATTGTCAAAACTTAAACTAGCACCGGAATTTCTGCAGTTCATTCGCGCCCTTAATGTGATCGTTTAGTTCTACAGAAAACAGCAAATTTTTTAACCTATATAGGTAAATATGAGTTTTAACAAAAGTATACTACATTCAACGCAACACACTCCCTTAAAAAGTAGTCGTGTGCGACAACTTGCAGCTAAAGATGACACTCTAAATCTAACTCCGATACTCAACGAATCTTCTTATTTTAAAACTTTAAATGATACCAGTCTTCGACAAATTCTAGATGACTCTTCAATCGTTGTTAATACTGGTACAGCGGGTAATGGATTGAGTGAAGTATTTTTTGAAATAATCCAATCGAGTCGACCTAGCGATGTTTTGGATACTTTGGGTAGGTTAGCTCAAGCTTGCTGTGATTCTCTCGAGTTGGTGGAGCCATGGAATCGTTATAGTGTGCAAAATTATTGGCTAGCCGAAGAAGCAAATACTTGGAAACTTCTTCATTGCTTGTATGCTGACTCATTGAATGAACATCCAGAATCATTTGAAAGTATCATAACCCAGCCAACTTTGTCTCAGCAAACTTTAGTTAATGCATTGTTTCAAAGTGACTCTGAAATACGACTTCTGCAGTTATTAGTCGACTGGTTAGAAGCTACAGCTGCTCTACAAGTTGAAGTTACAAGAACAGCAGCTCCAGTTATCGCACACAATATTCATTGGGGTAATACACTTCACCAATTACTACTTGGAACGAGTTTATTTAATAAAGAAAGAAACAAGAGTATGATTACCAGTATGGACCCAGATGCACCTAGACGTCAAAATAAAACAATACATTCTGATGATGTGAAAGATGACAGTGATTTATGTAAAAGAGTCTTTACTGAAGTTCGATGTGGGAAATTTAATGAAGCTGTATCGTTATGCATAAATGCAGGACAGGCTTGGAGAGCAGCTGTGTTACAAGGATGGAAGCTTCCTCATTATTCTCAAATAGAAGATTCAGAAGCTACAATAGAATCAAGTGGAAACAAATATAGAGATCTTTGGAAATGGTGTGCTCTTGCTATAGCTAATGACACTTCTGAGAATTTACATTATAGGGCTACTGTTGGTATTCTGTGTGGTCATTTGCAAAGAGCTCTCCCAGCTTGTCAAGGTAACTGGGAAGACTTGTTGTGGGCCCATTTGAGAGTTCAAATAGAAACTAGAGTGGACAAATTCTTACATGAACACTATGCAACAGCAGAAGCAAATACAACATCACCAGAAGTTTTAGAATTGTTACAGTCAGAACTGCCATCTGCTGAACTATCTTTGCAGCAAATGTTCAGTGCAGTCAAGTCATTGTTAGAAGGTAAGAAAGAATCCAACTATCAAACTTGTCAGAGATATCTTATGTTAGGCCATATAAGATCAATAATGCAAGATTCTCTACAATGGCTTAACAGCGCTGAAGATAGATTTGTAAGATTTCTTGCCCATCTAATACTAATTCTGCGTCAGATGGGCAAAGATCCTCAACATGATATTGGAGATATGATTTTGGAAAAATATGTTTCTCGATTAATAGATAATCTGATTGAAGGAGCTTGTGAATTTCCAGAACTAGTAGCTTTCTATACATCTACAGTGCCAACAGAGAGACAAATAATTCTATTTTCTGAATTCATGGATAGAATACATAAAAGTGAGAATAGACCAGATGTTGTTAAAGCTGGATTAACTGCTGGAATTGATGTTGCTGAATCTGCCAGAATGGCTATCAAAAAATCTATAACAGATATCCAGCAAGGTTATGGAAATGTTGATGTCACACTAACACAAGCTACTGCTGTTGAAAAAGATAAAAGTTTAATAACAAAAGTGATAAGATCTTTAGAATGGCTGGCCCTTCTTTCTAATCAAGCAGTGGAAGGATTATGGTTAAGCAATGCAATGGTTCGGACATTCATATTCATTGGAAACAATGATGCAGCAATATCTTGTTTATCTAGTGTTAAAAATATGTTTTCTGATTCTATGGGCAAAATAAGCTCAAGTTCTTCAGAATTAAGGGAATATTTATGCCTCAAAGCATATTTGGAAGCTCTTGAAGGTTTTGCAACGTGGCACAGACATTACATCAGTGGTCAGCCAAAAGATGTTGACCCATTACCACCAGATGCATCATTTTCGGATAAAGTTCATCATGAACAACAATGTGCTCATGTTGAACAGCAAAAGACACGATGGAAAAATGCTGTACTGCACCAGTCTCGTCACACTAAGACACTCCTGTACAATGTCCTGCTATTCCCAGGTGGATGGCTTCAAGATGAAAATGACAGTACATCATCACCCAATTTTACAGAAGATGAAAAAGAAGAAAGATTAAAACAATTGGATACACTTAGAAGATTGTGTATACCAGAAGTTATAATTTTGATATTGAAAATTTTACAAAGTAATGATGATATTGAAAATCACAAAGAAGCAGTCAAATTAAGTGACCTAATTGCGTCTGAAAACCGTTGTTTGTATAAAGTATTTACTAAAACTAAGCTTCAAGAGGTATTAGAAAGAATCAAAGAGTCATGTTTGATACTATTAGAGAAAGGGAGAGATATGTTTGGTTATGAAATAAATGAATAATTTTTCAGGTTTGCATTTTTAATAAATTTTTTATTTGAACAACTTGTATCTTTTTTTTTTGTATAAATATCTTATGTTGGGTAACAAAGTGAGTGTTTCTTATTATTCTTAATTATCCTGAAATAATTTTGAATATGTATTCTAACTTTATTATTATTTATTATATCTGTATATAATACATTTTATAACATTTGTAAAAACTTTCATATAAATATATTAATATGTGTTAAGAGTAAATAATGCAAATAATTTAACAAATTTTATGTTACAACAGGGACAGGATTAAGATTTATCAATTGATTACTACAATCTGCCAGCTCTGAAATAGATACACGCCCTCTTTGCTTAATAAATTTTGCCACAGCTTCTAGTTCGGCTTGGGCAATATAAATGAACTTTCCTCTGTCGTCAATAACGCCCGTTAATTCACCTGATGCTTGCATATCAGTAATTCTATCGATGGTAGCTTGCGTTTTGAGTTTGAAGTGTGCTGCTAAATCTTCCAGTAAAACAACCTTTTGAGCCTGAAAATAAATCAAATATAAGTAAAGATGTGATACATGAATTATCAATTTAATGTTCTCAGCACAAAAACATGAATACTGTGGTACAATTGTGTGAGTTGTGGCTGATATTATGCCAAATTGTCTGATTGAAACATTGACCACCTTCTTGGTACTGCAGGTAACATGTGAACATAGTACAAGTAGCTGTCGGTCATTCCCATTGGTGAAACACAAAATACAAAAAAGTGTCTTAGTCTGACAGGTACAGAAGGCTGATCACCTACTAACAGATTTATATTATCTGTCTCATACCCTACTAGAGGAGACAGTGCTTCACTTTTGATTTGACATAGTGAGTGTAAATAAATGATTGATTCATTTCTTACCTTGATATATTCAATAAAGTCTCTAAGACGATTAGCTGCATCTTCCTCATCATTTTCGTCATATCCCTCACCTTCAATACTAAATGCAGCTTTCATAGCTTCATATTCTTCTTGTTCCTTCTTCTTTCTCTCTTCTTCAGCTTTCCTTTCAGCTTCTTCTGCTTTGCGTTCTTCTTCCTAAATACAATGTCAACATTTTAAACAGTCCAATGAACTATTTGTTATAATAGATTACAAATAAAGATGTTACACTAAAAATACTACACACATTAAAGTGAATGTGTGCTTAGACAAGCATAAAGTACAATGCTATGTTTCAAGTTATCTATTAAAACCCATAACAAAACATTCATTATTTTGTCTGTAATATATCCTAGAAATTTTTGTTTCTATCAAAGTTTTGGGTAAAGAACATATTTTTAAACCTCTTTCTTTTCTTCCAACTTCTTGCGTTCTTCTTCTAGCTCCTGGTCTTTCTTCTTTTTCATTTCTCTCATCTTCTCTTCAGCTTCTCTTGCCTTTTTCTTTTCCAGTTTAGCTTCCATTTTGGCACGTTTCTAAAATAAAGAAATACTATACATATAAAATCAAACATTTTATTATATATGATTTGAAACTGATCACAATCATGTGATGACTGAAAATGAAAAGACAATTCTCTAGCTTTTTGGTCTTGTTATTAAATAATATGCTAAATGCATTTAATTTTTCAAATTTAATTTATTACAATGTACATAGTTTTTGAAAAATTAAAACAGCAATTTCATTCATCTTATTACCTTTGCACCCATTTTATCATCAAATTCAACAGCTGGGCTCTCTGGTATGCCTTCTTCATCCATATCATCAGCAATATTGGCATCCTCTTCAAGAGGTGCAGCATGTCTGGCAGCTGTAAATAAATTTATCTGGTTAGTATATATTACAGTATGTTTGTTTAGGTAAATGATGTTTTTCATACCATTTGCTCTCATTCTGGCACGTTGGTTTCTGACGGCCTGAACTCTGCCAGGACCACCATCTCTTTGGGCTACTGCTCTCGGTCTCGTAGCAGCTGAAGGCAAGTATAATATAATATCCAAGAAATTATTTTAAATATTGGAGCTACCATATATGGTAAAATACTTACGTTTTGTGTTTACTTGTGACACTCGTAAAAAGGCAATTGACAGGATTATAATAACTACAGCACTAATAATTGCTGCAATAATAAACGGATCCATTGTGTGTTGTCAAAAATTTATTGATTTACTCATATGAATAAGATTTGTGGTTATAATTACAACCAATCCAATTAGTTTATTGCAGAAAGTAAGTAAGAAACTATTTCATACAATTCATATTGCTTTTTGGTCGTAATAAGAACGAGTTCGAACTTTCAAGACAAGTCAATTACACAGACTAGATACGTATATTGTTTTTAGTTAATCGTAATCAGTGATTTGTAGAATAACGTCAACTCAAGTCAATGTCATAGTAGATTGTGGTAATGACCACAGAGTAACCACGTAAAGAAATATAAAAGGATTCTGGAAAGGATTCTGGAAAGGACCTTTTTATTTTTGTTAACGTGTTCGGTTGGTCTGAGAATAGATCATATAAATATTTTATAGCAACACAATGTAGGTATCTA
>NC_052119.1:3543433-3546162 GCF_012273895.1 Zerene cesonia
ACTTGACATTTGACGCTATGACTTGATATTAAATTAATCAACTACATAATGTACATTCCATAGAAAACTAGAGATTAACAATGTTTTCAAAATTGTTTATTTAATTCATTCATTTTCAGATTTCTTTTATTTCAATTCTTATTCTGATTTATTCATTTATTGTTATTATTTTAAAATGAAATATGAAAAATGTTTTATTACAGTCGGTACAACCCGTTTTGATCTACTTTGCCAAAAAGTAATGTCTACAAATGTTTTACAAGCTTTGAAGAGAATTGGATGTAAAAGAATTGTGCTTCAAATAGGTAAAAGTGATATAGAGCCTGGTGATTATGAACTTGAAGGTATTAAACTGCACTTGTATAGATTTAAAGATTCCATAGAAGATGATATTCGTAGCTCTGATTTTGTTATCAGCCATGCAGGAGCTGGGAGTTGCTTGGAGGTTTTAAATGCAAAAAAGCCTCTCTTAGTTGTTGTAAATGAAGATCTTATGGACAATCATCAATTAGAATTAGCTGAGCAGCTACAAATAGATGGACATTTATATTATTGTACTTGTGACACATTGCAGTGTACTGTGGAAGACATAGACTTCAGTTCACTTGTTCCATTTCCTGAAGCAAATCCAGAGCCTTTCTTTAAGGCATTAGACACTTTATTTTGTGTTGAAACTTAAATGCTTATAGCATTATTTATTTTCTTTATTACCAACTGAAGCAATTACAAGATTTGTTTGCTACTATAAAAAATAGTAAATGATCTATTTTTTGGAATGTGCAATAATTATTATTTTTAATCATAAAATATATTAAAAGCTATATAAATGGAATCCTGTTTAATTTATATCAATGAACAAAAAATTATTTCAAAAATATGTAGTTGTTTATTTTGCATGCATATGTACATGTATTTATTAAAATACTGGTTATTTTAATACTACAAACAGAATTTTTATTCATTTATTGTGCATATCATATCATTCATGTCCATATTGTATAATTTTCCAATAATTACAAATAATCTCAATCAGAATGACAACAATGCCTTTTCCTATTTTATACTTTCTCAATGGTTTGTAACTTAGATTAAACACACAGGGCATACTTAATTTGATTTTATTAGAAATATGCAGATTCTTACAAAATTGAAATTACTCAAGCAGACAATAATTTAGTAATTACAAAATAAGTTGACAATTTTATAGTAGAGCTATTTTTATTACTATATTTAAACTAATTTCTTTGCCTCAAAGAAACTCTTAAGATGCCTCATTTGCCAATATCCAATTGCGACTAGCACACCAGTTTGAAGCAAACTCCACCAGAGAACCCTTTGATTTGTGCTCTCAGATGTTTGACGGAATCTTTCCTCACGATGCTGAAAAGAATATCCATATAACATAAATAATTTGGGCAGTTAATTAAATGGCACTTTTTAATAAACTGTCTGGGCCATTAAAAATATGTCTGATTAAACTAGTTGGTTGTGGTCATTTTAACTGATTGTTTTATTGATAACCACTGTTGTGTATGTGTGAACAAAGATATTACTGTCATGCTGAGCTAAAAAACTAGAGGGCATGTACAGTAGCTTTATATTTTCCTTATTTTACCTACATATGTTTAAATGTGGAAATTAAATGAGCGGATCAATTATCCAGCCAGCTCACACCAGGGAAGGTACCACAACTTCTATGTTTAAATCTACACTTCATAAGAGAGATAATATTCTATCATTATTTTAAACTTACTCTTTGATAACTCTGCTCCTTAGTAATTTGATGAACCTGATCCAGCAACTGTCTGATTCTTAATTGTAATTCTGTAAGTTTGTCCTTTTGTGCAACATTAGCATAATCCACTGCATGTTCACCAACTTGGATATCAAGGTGCACCTATAATCATTATTAATTTTTTGCATTAAATCTCTACTAAATTTGTTATTTTTTTTTGTTGATTTCAACACATAAGTTATAATAACATTTAAATTGATTTGGTTTAACTCTATTTTACTCTTGTGAGTTTTTAAAGTTACTTAATCATAAAGTAGTCAACCTCATTAGTATGAATTATGTTTTGTTTAATCAAGTGCATAATTTGATGAAGTGTGTTCATAATCTAAGTTCGACATAATATGTTATAAACATTACAATATGGTGAATGTTTTACATCAAATTAGAGAAAAATATGCTTGTGAGAATAAAATATTGTAAATCTTACCCTTAATTGTGATCCACTGAACCATGAAGTGCTATTGGAATACATACAAATAACATGTTCACCAGGTGTAGTAGACGTAAACGATATCATCCCCTCCGAGGAATACACCCGAGACAAAATTACTTTATCATTGGGATCCCGAACTTCTACATGCATACCAATTCCAGGTGATGACGGCATGAAACCACCCGAACGAGGGTCATATAGCTCTACCTTGTAGTTTACTGAAACAAATAGCTAATTATGCTTGAGAGGTCCTTTTCAACAAATATCCTAGAAACATCAAAACAAAAAATTACCAAGCACTGTAGTGTCGTCCGGTATTTCTTCTATAAAACATTTTCGTTCTCCTTCTGCTATGTGAAAGTACAAACCCCAACTGGCATCCAATATTAAAAGAAACGACAGTAAAGAAATATTAGACAACATTTTTCTTCACGCTTTTCGGAAATTATCGAAACAAAATTTTATTACACCGCAAGACACACGTCACCTGAAAATGTCAAA
>NC_052119.1:3547162-3583801 GCF_012273895.1 Zerene cesonia
TACATAGTTTGTGTTGGTTTGATACAAACTTATATATATTTACCTTCAAGAAAAGGGCATATCATTGTCTCAAAGGCCCGCAACACACTCACGATGCCCCTAACATCGCAAGTACTTATGGGCGACGGGCGTCACTTTCCATCAGGTGACCCGCCTGCTCGTTTGCCTGTTAGGCGATTAAAGAAAAAAAAAACTTCAAATTTTATAGGGAATCTTCGAAGTAATCTTCTTCTATATCATGAACGTCTTTCATTGTCATGTCAAAAAAATGGTTCATGGGCGCGCTATAAAAAAATAATGAGTAGATGTTCAACGTTATGAGTTCTGGACGCATTTCCATCCGCCCATCTCTATCTTATGATAAGAAATAATGATGCCTAAACTCGAAAATAAAATTCGTTGTTGATTTATATATGTACAAAAGTCAAATAATTATTAAAACGGCGATGCATTCTTAATACCGTACAATATTAGGTCTGGTATGAATTTATATCAATAAGAAAAGATTAACCTGAGGATGGAGCACGCAATAGCATCGTTCTTTAGTTAGTATAATTTCATTTTACTGTGTACTTATATAACTTTTCAATATAAGCAAGTGTATTTAATAAGTACAAACAGCCGATGTCAAGTCAATTAATGATTGACGTAATAATCGTATAATACATACTATATTTGTCAACGATTATAAACTGCTCTAGATCGTGATATGGTGTCTCGCGTAGTCCAATCTTTGACATCGCAAATTGATGATGAAGATGTGCCATCCGTATCCGTCACCGTTTTTAAAATGAAACATGAGGTCAACGAGTATTTGAGGCGAAAGGAAATGTATCGAATTATTTCGAAACTTCCCGTTAAATATATAGGTATGTATATTTAGATACGCTACTACATATGACTTTCTAAATTTTCGCAGACACGGACATTCCGCGCATACTTTTCCATTTCCTTTTCCTTACCCTTAGGTCCTTCATTTCGTCGTCGATCCTTTTGTTATCTCTTTCCCTATAAAAGCGGGTAGCGCATTCGCATAGGCACTACCTCTGCGAATGTGCATGGGCAGTTGTGATGATCAGGAGAACCACCAGCCCAGTTGCCCGCTTGTGGCATAAAAAAAGATTACTTCCTGATCCCGTGGGATTTTCGTCATAAAAGTCTTATGTCTTTTCTCAAGTCTCAACTTATTTAAGTCATCCAAATGGGTTCAGTGGTTTAGGCGTGAAGAACACAAAAACAGAAGTTATTTTCGTATTTATAATATTCGTGGGGATTTGTACAATAAATTTATTAAGGGAAGTTCAAGCATGTACCTTGTAACTTAATCTATGTACTAATAATGCATGTTCATGAATTTTCCGCTAGTGAAATAGTGCAACGTTGTAAAGTGAATTAATGCGAGTGCTTCACTTAGTCAGAAACCTCATTTAAAAATTATTTTCGTGCAAACACTGAAGCGGTATTCTAAGCCTACATTTTTAATTTAACAAAGTTTCCGCATTACAGTTTAAGTTTCTACTAGTCTGCAGTGCAGACAAATAAAGGTGAGCGTCTGTTGCCAACAAAAGCAATCAGAATCAAAGCTATTCGTTGCATTCTATGCTGACATTACTCAACTTTCAATCATTCGAGTTAAAATATCAGTTGTTCCCATACTTTTTATATTTATAAAGAAACTACCGGTCCTCTCCAGCTTCTCCCGTGGTCAGAGATCAAATATCTATCTAACATTAAAGAATTTGTAAATCAGTCCATGCTTCTGAGATTAAGGCGAACAAATAAACTCTTTAGCTTTATATTATTAGTATATATAGTAAAGTAGAACAAATAAACTCTTTAGCTTTATATTATTAGTATATATAGTAGTATAGATATAGATATGAAAACTATCAGTGGCGGCTCAGTGGTGAGAACCTCGGACTTCAAAATCGACAAGTCGGGGTTCGAGACCGGGCGAGCATGTAGGAAATAAATTGATTTTTCATTTATCTGAACATGTGGATAACATAACCACTGCTTAAAACGGTGAAGGAAAACATCGTGAGGAAACCGGCATATCCAAGAATCAAAAGTTCTACGACATGTGATATCTGCCAACCCGCACTTGGCCAGCCCAGCAGTGGGAACATATTATATATTGGCCGATGATGATGGGCTATAGCGATCCTATTGCAAGGACTGAGAGACAACTGAGAAGATCTATACAGAGTGAGAGAGAGAGGACAAAAATTATTTGTCACACAAATTAAACTTTAATGGGAGATGGAAATATACGTTTTATGGGCTTAAAGGCTAACGGTCGGCTATACCGCTATACCGCGATTAATTCACTCAAGCGTAGATGCGTGTGAAAAGCTAATGAAATATAATAATATACATAATAATATTAAGTGCCTGATATATTTAATGAACGAAATTAATATGGGTATATATTCATTTCTTTTTATTTTCTAAGAAAATTTTTCTTTATGCGCATAATTAGCTCTTCTAAAACTAAAACTAAAACTAAAACGAAGAATGAACTTTGGCGCTATAATCTTCGGCTTTCCACTACACATACTTGCGTATATACGTAGTATGTGAGTGAATGAATGAATGAATGAAAATTCTTTATTGCGTAAAAAATTCAAAAATAAGCAGTCGAACAAAAGAAACTTAAATTAAATTCGCAAAAGGCGGCCTTATCGCTAGGTAGCGATCTCTACCAGGCAACCCTAGTGTGTTATATGACCAAGTAATTGAAATGTGTGTTTTGTAGGTGAAAACTTTATAGCCATTGTAACGTCCGATGTAATGACGACAATGGCTGAAACAGCACGCGATCTCGGAATGTCGCACACGCTTGCCCAGTGGCTGTATATAGTATCAGATACAAATAAACGCAGAGGCAATTTGTCAAATTTGATCAACGATTTATTTGAAGGCGAAAATATCGCCTATATTTATAATAGAACGGACGTAAGCTCTGAATGTCAGGTGGGTAATTTAATTGCATATCCGTGAACGTTTGTTAAAAAAAGGGTTGTTTGCTATGATAAGTTACACAAAACACAGATAGAGTCATTTCAAATAGTGAACAGCTGGAACTATAATGAAGTTTGATAAGCAAATTAAGATAATTCTTGTCTACAAAAAAGTCACCAACGTCTCTGGAACATGAAAATAATCTCCGATCAAACTTAAATGAAAGAATCACGTCAATCGGTTGAAAACCCCATGGAGTTATCGATTAGCAAACTAATAAAAAGTTAAAAGTAGATCTTATTGATAATTTATAAGTATAAATAACAACTTACATTAAGGGTATATTACAGAATGGTATATTATGTTATTGCAAAGAGCTGATGAATGCTTTCATATCAGCGTTAGATGAAGCAGTACAAGAGGAGTTTGACGTAGCTGCTCAGGTATCTGACGAAGAATGGGAAGCCATCAGGCCGACTAAAAGACAAAGACGAGATTTGCTATTGCGGCATATGCAGGTATTTACTAAACTAATTTATCATTATTTTATCACAATAACTAGCTGGCTAGCGATGTTTTGCCAGAACACCCTTAGTTGGAGTATAAAAAATTTCGTTGTCGAGATTCTACCAAATTACCACAATCCCGCCAACTAGTCGGTACGACAGGGGAGTGTGGTTGGTAGGTTGCTGCTTGTCGATAGTATTAGTATGTCATATTAGCCACGGAATCTTTCCCCGAGCACTACAAAAAAGTAATATTATAAATAGTTCTCCACCTATTCTCAAACCTCCTGAATATACACAAAAAAAACATAAAATTGGATTGTATTACAAACACTGCAAAATCTTTATCAAGTTCTTTATAACTGTTACAGTATTGCACTATTTTTTTTTTCTTTTATCCTTCTACCTTCGAGGGGTTTTGGGAGAATATCGGCGGCAGGGTCTGATGACTCTGATATACATATTGAGCCAAGATTGGTTCTAGGATCACAGTGCACATTAGACTCTCCTTTTAAATTATTCTGTTATTCTGTTTCCTACGGATAAACTTTTTAATTTGTCTCTATATTTGCTTTAATTCCAAATCCATAATAGGTGAAAAATTATGACAAAAAGAGCGCATTACATAGTATAAGTACATTATCTATGAGTGATAATACAAAAAAAAGAATGGAAATGTGCTGGTCACTTCACCATTTTGTGATGTTAAATAGTGTTAAATAATGTAAAACGTAGGATTTATGAAAACAAAGGTAATAAATTACTTGTGTGGCCATAATGTTCGCCGCTGGGGAACGAATATCGAAATCATGTACCAACATTTCAACTTCAAACATTTTTGAAACATATTTTAATTAAAATTATTTTGAATGGTGACAATATTTTTTTTTTATTTTATAACTGAGAAAACATTTGCTTACATGGTGTTGTTAATGAAGAAATTTTTGGAATTATCATGTTTCTTTCTTTAGCAACATATAACAACGTTTAGTAAATGTGGAAACTGTAGTACTTGGCATGCTCTTGCTGCGGACACGTGGGGAGCAACATACAGGCGACAAACTGATAATATTATTAATAATAAAGAAGAGAACTATACTAATATCCTAATAGAACATGTCAATTTATTACAAGTAAGTAATTAAAAGTTATAAGAATCAAGGTTACAAATAGTAGGTACATAATATGGTATAGAGATTGTTTTATATATATTATTTTCGTAATCATGATGGATATTAAGTGAAATAAAATAATGTATTTAGCTATAAAATAACTAAAACACACGCTATATCTTAAAAATATAAATCTCGTGTCACAATGTTTGTCCTCAATGGACTCCTAAACCACTTAACCGATTATAATAAAATTCGCACACCATGTGCAGTTCGATCCAATTTGAGAGATAGGATAGTTTAAATAATTTTAATAACGATAAATGACAACCCGGGCGGAGCCGGGGCGTGCATCTAGCAGGATAGTAAGATAAACTAATAAAAATTTTGTATTAAATCTGTCTGTTTAAAATCGGTCTAAATAGAGTCTAAACGAGTTAGTTATGTATAAATTCACACGAACGAACGCGGCGGCGAACCAATATTGAAGCATGCTTAAAAAATATTTCTTATATTCAAATAAATTAGTAGTAACAAATAGCTAGTAAGTAAGTTACTAAAATTCTTTGAATTCCGCATCTTCCGCAACGGTCGATATTTTAAATTTTATTAATTAGATACTTGTTGACAGGTTGGATTCTGGCGACCCATAGATGGTATAAAATTTGATGATGTTTTATTCCCACACATTCAGCATGGCTTTCGGGGTAAAGAATTGCCTATTTTAACGTATCATGTAAGTTAAATGTTCATTAAAGTTGTTATTACGTTTAAAAGATAACAATGTAATTCTGTCAAACCAGTGTTAATAATATAAATTGTAAATATGTTAGTTAATATGTTTAAGTAGACCTTTGCTTGAATTCAATGTTAATCTTGATGAAACTCTAGAGCCATTTGTAATAATATGGTGCTGTTGATTCTAATAATTTGTTTAAGAATCCTCCATGGACGATACTGCAAGCGAATGCTTCTGGTGCTATAATCAGCTATGGAGGGTTGTTGTTTGATATCGTTGGTCAATTAGCTAAAAGTAAAAATTTCACGTAAGTATCTGTATCAGTACATTTATCTGATAGCGCTTGCGTTATCATACTAATATTATAAAGGTAAAAGTTTGTTTGTTTGGATGTTTGTCCGTCAACCACGCTGAAACTACTCAACGGATTTTGATTAAATTTGGTATACAGGCAGGGTATGAGCTGACTTGGGTGATGGGATACTTTTTATCCCAATTGAATGCTCCCTTTGGGATAAAACATTAATCTTGATATCCGAGCGGAGCCGGGACGAGCGTCTAGTATGAAATATTTAAGCATTACGGTGAAATTCCAGAAACAAAAAAATGATACTTATTACTTCTTCAAAAACTCTCGTAAAGTACTTGTCTTCAATATCGTTTATCGGATGGATGGGTTGGAAAATCAATTTAAATTGGAGCTGGCTTTTGTGCCGTAAGTTCTTAAGAACTTCTCGATGAATCAATCTTTTTAAAATGTTAATGTTATTTTAATATTCTGGATTTTCTATTCCTTGGATTTAAAAATTGGAGACACATTAACCTGCCAAAGTATGTTTCATATTATATAACCTTTTTAAATAACAGTAAGAAATCATGTTTTTATTTCAGGATACGTATCGTTCTTCCGGGTCATATAAAAGAGGATTCATCCAACGATACCTCTACTGACGTAAGTACTAGTAAATAGTACTTATAAACTTAGTACTATAAACTTCTAGCTGCTAACTCACTAGCTGTTCTTTGTTACTCTTTGCAAATTTTCACATAATTCGTCCAGGTGATAGATTCATAAACAAAAAAACATTAACGGTGTAAATATCTTGATTTAGTTACGTAAGAAATGACGTGGAATGACGTGAATATACACGGAAACAAATCGAATAAAACAAAAACAAATAAAAGGTCTTGAATTAAAATTACGTAAAAAGTGTTAGCTTTACATGAAATGAGGTGAAATATTATTTTCAGATGATGCACAGTACGAGTGCCAAGTTGACTCTATCAGCTGTATCAAAAGGAAAAGTAGCCATTGCAGCTGCCGCTTTTACCATTCTATCTGATCCACCACGAGGTTAAGTGATATGTTTGATATTATTGGTATAACATGACAGTATTAATGAAATAATGGAATATTTCATACCTTTTAATGTCCTTACCCTGCACCCTTCTATCACGTTTATTATCACGATTCATTTATTTGTTTGTTTTGATACCCATAAATGTAAATTATGTGAGTTCATATTGGGTAGAGTTGTAAACAGTATGTAAGCGGAATTCGCAATACGTACAAATATAGATCTCACCAGCATTAAGGGTTTAATGCCATGTTTATATTAAAAAAATATGCGAATTGTTAAATGAGAAAAAAGTTTAATCGTTGCTTGCAAAAATTCGTCGAAATAGGTTTTAATAGCTATAAATATTTTCTTAAAGTTATACTGATATTGATAGTTCAAAATCATCATAGAGCCAATAGGTACTTTATGATTACGTATATTTGTATGTAGCTTCGTAGGATCGATAGGAGTATTATTTTTGTGATTCAAAGTTGCCAGAATTCATTAATATTACCTTGATATAATTTTATGTATTGAAGAAAATAATTAATGATAACTGTTTTGATTTTTCACATATCTATCTAATTTAACTATGTAATATAATACATACATCTTGGATAGATGCAATTCCTTGAAAACACAATAGTAGATATTTCATTTTTAACAGGTTTAATTTAAAAATTAAAACAAACAACGCGTTTTATTAGCGACATTACAACGCTGTAAACATATTACCGCACCGCGAAAAATATTTCACATTTAAATTAAACGCAGGTAATGGAAGTTGGATAAATGACTGTAATGACTAACGTATAACGATATATTACATGAAACTCATACGAACTGAAATTGAGGTATATTTTATGTGTAACAAACTCGGATGCTTCATAAAGATGTTATAATGTTTATTGCCCCCGAAAGCATCCAATTATATCCATTATCTATTATGTTAGTATGTTGCTGGGGGTTCTTGAAATTATTATTTACGAAAAATATATTTTTATTCGAATTGAGAATTCAAGACAAAACATAAGTACCTTCTTTTGATTATGATATACAGATATCAACAATTTAATTTCCGGACTAAAAGTACTATTCTCTTTAATTCTATTGTAGTTATTTTCATATTTCAGGTATAAATTACACGATTCCCGTGAGCATACAGCCGTACGCATTCATAATTGCGCGACCTCGGGAGCTCAGCAGAGCTATATTGTTTCTTCTACCATTTACAACTGATGTAAGTCATCTGTTATCTATGTAATCACTTTGTAAATTAACGTGAGATAAAGAAAACTTTGTCTTCCAAGTCAAAGTTTAAATTTTCTTTGAGTTTCAACGGAAAACGGTGTATATATAATTCATAATTCATAAAAATAAAATTGTCGATGACTAGATAGATTTCTATGCCGTGTTTAATGTGATTTCAATTTGGTATTTATTTGTTTTATTGGAAATTGATATAATGTTTCCACTCTTTTACTAGCTATAATAAATATCTCAGGAACACATAATTATATTTGCGAGCAGTGAATAGAATATGTAGCTACGCATAACGCATAAATATGAATATGACCTTTAAACCACTTCGAGAGACTATAATACTTAACAATTAAAATTGTATTTAAATTAGATGGGAATATATACTTTAGAATACTTGGATTGTAATATTGTAAAATTAACTCGTTAGCTTTGATAATTAAATGGACTTGGCTTTGAAGTTGTGCCAAAACGCTTTAGTTTACATTTCGCACAGTTAATGGTCAAGTTAAAACCAATGCACTGTCTCCTTTGTTCTTTAGACCATAATGCTGAATCGGTTTATTATAAATGTCGTTTCGTTATATTATCTGTGACTGCGTAGAAAAACTATTTAACTTAAATAGCAGATTTTACCATAATTAGACAAATGTATTTTTTTAATTTGGAGATTAGATTACTATTTCTTTCCTATTATCTTCAAAGTAATATTTACCTGACTCCGCTTTCGTTTGTTCTTTAAATTCACGATAAAACATAGCATGCAATTATAAACGCTCAGAGTTGTAATTGCTTTCAGACATGGCTCTGCTTAGGGTTTGCTGTCATTTTAATGGGACCTACTTTGTTCATAATACATAGACTTAGTCCATATTATGATGCGATGGAAATAACTCGCGAAGGAGGCCTAGCAACTATACACAATTGTCTTTGGTATGTTTATGGAGCTTTATTACAACAAGGTTAGTTTTACGGCATGTAAATGTAAGTTTGTTGCAGGTTAGTAGAATTGTGCAACGAATAAAAAGTATGTAGAGATAAGTTTTCTTCAGTATCCTTTAATAGCGTTGAATAAAATTTTCGGTTAGTTTAAACATATACGTTTATTAATTTATTTTTTTGAGTTGTAAGCACCCTCCTCTTTGCGGAAAAAGAACATGTATTACATTAGTACCTAATATATATTTATGAATATGCATTATTGCATTCTTACTGTCCGAGTTTTGAATGTTTCAGGAGGAATGTACCTTCCAAGGGCTGATAGTGGTAGGCTAGTCGTTGGTACATGGTGGATTGTTGTGCTGGTGGTGGTGACTACCTACTCAGGCAATCTCGTTGCTTTTTTAACTTTTCCTAAATTGGAAATTCCAGTCACGACGATAAACGAACTTTTACAAAGTAATTTGTATACGTGGTCGATTAATAAGGGATCTTATTTGGAAATGCAATTGAAAGTAAGATAAAATATTGTTTTTACACATTTTCATTACATCATTTTATAATCTTCTATTCTAAAATTACACAATTGCTACCTTCCTAGTTTTAAACACTATCAGTTATACCCGATATTATTATACTAGGATTCGTCCCGATTTGGTACATATAGAGCCACTCAAGGGTCACAGTGTATTTTTTTTTAAATCGAGTCTGCGTTTAAACAAACAAACAAAGCTAAAAAGTAGCTTCAGGTGTTGCTTAGTATGCTTAGATTATTTTACTCTGTGTTCTAACTGTTTATTAAATGTTACTTGACCATGGTTTAAAGATTATCCATACTAAGATTAAATATTAATGTAAGTCGGCTAATAATACAAAAAATACTCAAGATTTTAAACTTAACATTGAAGTTTTTTTCATATTCTAGAACTCCGATGAGCCCAAGTACGTGTCTCTTTTGAAGGGTGCTGAGCTGTCTACTCCCAGCGGGACTGATGCGAACTTTATGACTGGTAACGTTGTATCTTCGGATATGATATGATTTATTTTCAGTTCCCGTAGAATTTTGTGATATGGGATTGCTTCAGAAATCATAAAACTCATTTATTATTAGGAGTGTTGTTTTCTATAGCTATATAGAGGTTAGCTAGAAAGACGAACCTTAAAATTGCTGATTGATTTGCTAATGTCTCTTATAAACGTATTTCTTTGTTAACTATATGACTATAACACTTCTACAGTTTTCCAAAAGCTATAATGGGGTATATTAAAGCTATATTATTCTATAGTGCCGACAGTGAGTATCAAGAAAAACATTTTCAACGTAGATAGAAACATTCGGAATTATTCGGAACGAAATCGTTTCTCTTAAACGAGATAGACGAAATGTTATTAGCATATTCATTACGACAACGTATCGTACCGTCATACATGAATTCTTCAACTATCTTACAAATTCTTTTTTATCATTATAAACTGTACAGGTATTTGGCCGCTTCACAGTCATCAGCTCACAGAGATAGTCTATAAATTTTAGCCGTTAATGAAGTAATTTAGATTCTAAATCTAAACGGAAAATCGACATCGTTCCCAATAAAAACAAATCTCCATTTTCATATAGAATTTTAAACTTATGTGGAGTGGGTTAAAAAATAAAAGGATGAATCTTTTCCAATTCCCGTATAACTTTGACCGAACAAAGCGTTTCTTTGTATTTAAATTTAAATTTTCTCTGATTGCTCTTTATTGTTAGTAATCGTTCTCTTGAGAGTGACTCATTAGCTATAATAAAACTGAGTCTACGTTTCAACAATTTATTTAATATTGTATTATCATATAAATAAATACCCGTTGTATTATATATTTTTTTTAATTTCTGTAAATGACGACCACCCAGCATTTCATGGAGCAGAAAATACGTTCATAGAACGAATCTTGATAAAAAGGTGCCTAATAAAGGTCTATTCTACCTTTCGTTTTAGGTTCTTCGCTAAACCGTGTACGTAGGGAACGTCACGTTATGATAGATTGGAGGCTGAGATTAAATTATTTGATGAGAGCCGATACATTAGCTACCGACTCTTGTGATTTTGTGCTCAGTAAGTTTGATAATAATATTTCATGTCATTGGTTTTACCACGCAATTTTGTGTAATGTCGGTCTATCATTCAAAGAGTAGCAGAAATAAAAATAGGTGTAGATAGACTTACGTAGCTATTATAAATTTTAGGTGCCGAGGAGTTTGTAGAAGAACGAGTAGCAATGATAGTTCCAGCAGACAGTCCATACTTGCCAGTAATAAATAAAGAGTGTGTATATTTTAATTTCTAAAAACAAATATTGTAGATATATATAAAGTAAAGTATTCATGTTGGTATCAGTTCGTGTAATGTAAAATTTGTTAATCGGAAGCGGCATGAAATTGTCTACTTCCGAATACAATACTCAAGGCCTTGCTTGCAGAATTAATCGTATGCAAAAAGCGGGGCTCATCAATAAATGGTTGAGTGCTTACCTGCCTAAACGCGACCGGTGTTGGCAGACCTCTGGCGCGACTCGGGAAGTCAATAACCACACTGTCAACCTTAGTGATATGCAGGGATCGTTCTTTGTACTATTTCTTGGTAAATGAACATTTTAAAAATATCTATTCTGAGTTATTTTAGCGTTTTTTTATGCACGTAGATTTTTTTTCTCAATTGGAACAGCTGAAATGGCGCGACCCGACAACCAAAGAGGGATAATTTTTGGTATATTTATTGTTTAATTATAACGTAAATAATATGAAAAATATGTGAAATTATCACTGCTGCTCATGCACAGCTCATGGACAATTAGTTCATTTCATCTCCCCAATTACATCAAATATCGCATCCGTTTATGGAATTTGGTACCAAAACATTATAACCTAACTATATTTAAAAATATTGACGCATACTTTGAAAAGAATTGGATTTTTTTTCCTTGTACATATTCAACTTTTATAAACACATTATGCTAAATGGATGTCCTGTGGAATCAAATTAAAAATCAATGGAATTGTTTTTGTCGCCAAGTCGCAGACATTGCGGTCACTCTACCACGTCGAAAACTCGTGTTTTTCACGTTGTATAATATGTTTGCCTAGTGCTCGGGTCACTTTTATAAATTAAATATCTCGACGAATTTCTTTTGAATATATACTAGGTTACCTACAACATATTTAAGGTTTTACTAATATTCGTTGAAAAAAATCGCTTTCACAAGTTTACTAATTTTGCATTTTTTTATAAGTTTATTTTTTTATATTACGACTGGTACCTACCTACGTTTTGTAAGTTAACTAATTCTAATTTAAAACTGCCATAAAATATTGTTGTTAGATTTTCATCATGAAATGTTCATGAAATGTTATTTTGTGTACATTTCATGTATACTTATATAACATGTTGTTTAATACATTTTTAATGTTTAGGTGTTTTCTCTGCTACAACTGTTCTCCTTTCCGAATGGTTCTACAATAGACGAAAGAAGAAAAACGAGCGAGTGGTCATCAAGCCTTATGTAGAATGAATTTATTATGAACAAAATTGAATCATGTTATAATATAGACCTTTTAACATAACATGTACATATATGTATTATGATTTGTTTACGAAATATACCTACTCATAGTATGGTAACGTTTAATTTTGTACCTATTTTCGTTGGTTGGTTGCGCAATAAAAGATATAGAATCGAATTCTGTTATTTTATTAAGAAATATCAAGGTATCAAATAGTTGCTAAAACTATTTTCAAGTATCGTATTCAGATTGTAAGTACAATCTTAGGTCTAAAATTGTCTACCGGGCGGTAAACCCCCGCTATTGAAGATGAATGATAGCCACCGTTGGGTTTTAGTGAGCAGGGCTTCATGCGAGTTCCATTTACCCCCCATGCTCAGTTGACCTGCGGAGGGAGGATGCGGAAACGCATTCATTTCCCAAGGTTAAAACAAAATCGACTAAAACTGTCTATCAACTTTTTTCATGTAATGTCTTAAGTCCCCCCTAAAGTTGATAATAATTCATAATGCAGGAAGCGTTATAAGCATAGATAATAAGTTAAGTATTTGTATTTTCATTTTGGACGGAACAATGTTGCCGTGTGAAATATCACGTCCGCACATCTGGGGTTCTGCGTTTAAACTTTATGACGAATATTTAAATGACTACATATATTGTATTAAAGAGAATTTGGTCAAGAATTGGTTGTATCCCTTACCTAGGTTTAATGAAATGAGTAGAATTTACTAAATCAATTGCAAATTTAAAAATCTGATGTCGTGTATTCTATCGCTAAGATTTGACACGAATTCAAATAAAAATAAGGATAAATGATTATACATTCTACTGGAAAAATCCAACAACATAGAATACATTATGATGACGCTACGTAGCTACAAGCTACAAGTTAAACCAGGTTGCCGTGACGTCGGAACCGGTGTCAATCTGGTTTACATAAAGCTCTCTACTGTCCATACTTGCGTTCAGTTTTAATTCGGTCCCCGTATTAATCGGCAAAATTCTTCAATTGGAGAGTATTTTTTAAATTTTTTTGGACAAATTGGGTGCTAATGACAAGATCGAAGAGAAGATTTGCGATCACCGATAAATTCCTTCCCAGGTCAGCAATCGTATATTTTATTAATTAAGTGATGATGGATTTTATTGTTTATATGCTGTAAGTGAATTAAATTATACGTTTTCGTGTTTGAGTCAGAATATATGAATATTTGCATTATATTGGACTGAATAGAAGAACAATAGTAATTTCATTTCATGTATACGATAATGATGTTGTAATAATTAAACATTTTTAATTTCTTACATATTTACTCGATTGCCGTGAATAATTCCTATTAATTTATTCAAATGCGAGTATTGATACTTAAGTAAGGTCCGGTTCTCATATTACTATTATCCATATATATTAGTTGTATCTATCTAATGTTATCCGCTATAAATATTGAAATATCAAAAATTCTAAGATTTTTTTTATGGAAATCATATTGTTACTGAGTGAAGGAAAAAATAAATATAATTCTCAGTTATAAACATATACAGATTTCGTTACTGACAGTTAAGAGGCAAAATGGTATTTAAATAATTTTTAATGACACACAATCATATCCAGCTATTATAAAGTCTACAATAATACAAATTGGAATATATTTTAACTCGAAAACTTATATGAAAAATTCTACTTATCTTTAATAATTAATCTAAAGAAGACTTAGTTGAGATTTCAAACAAAAATCATATTGTAGTGTCTGTATCATAATTACAGTTTTTTGTCACACGTACATAACAGCTTTGACAAAAATACAAAATCTTTATATAAGCAACATAATTATTTTAATAAATAACAATATAAAAATATTCGCATATTAATATACAAACTGCATTATTACTTACAGTGCTTTGTTATATATCTACATTTATAAGTATTATAATCTATCGGAAATATTTTCAGTCTTTAAGTATATGTTTGAACAGAAATCTATACTATAATTGAGACTACTAATATAAAGCTGAATAGTCTGTTTCATTGAACGCGCTAAACTCGGCAACTACTGGACTGATCCCTCAAATTCTTTCAGTTTGAAATGTAGGTGATTTTTAGTGCTATAGGCTACATTTGTACTAAGGGTGATGACGGGGAGGACCTCTAAAAAAACTTAAAAATAAAAAAAAAAAAACATTGTGATTATTTATACTGATATAGTTATAGGTCCTAGTGATAAAACATTTTTTTATTTAGTATATATGTTAGGTATATTTTAACAATCGGTCCAAGGGCTTGCCGGCGAAGCATTGAATTTTCCATTTCGCATTCAAAATTAATTTCCATGAATGCACCTAATTACATCTAAAAGTAAAATTATTGAAAATAAAGTACGAGAATGATGCTTTGCCAGACGTTTTGCTGCTTTAGGTAATGAAAAACCTGATAAGCGTAAAGCGTTTTAATATTGTGTGAAAATTTTTTGGTCCAATTATGAATGAGGAAAATTTGAATTTTGTTAAGTTTCAGCCAGTTCTGGCTTATATTACTACGTTAAAAAAAAGCTATAAACTTTGTTACTATTACCTAATAGAATTCTAATTATTAATTAAGACGATATTCTTGTTATGAGTGTGTACCAATTTATATTTGATCTTCCAAAGTACATAACATATTAAAGGAACAGTGGTAATCTGTATCTATAACTCGATGTTTATTATAAAACAAGTTTCGAATTATTTTCGTCACCCACTCTCTATTTACGGGTTCCAAATTAGAATATGGCGAAACGAACATATAACTAACACGTTCACAAAACAAAATAATGGAACTATAGAAACGCACTAATATATTGAATGCACATTTTTAAACTCATGCGCATCAGCAAAGTATTGGAAAATTAGATCATACACTTTGAATTTTTTCTAAGATTAATTATTACACGTTCGTCAATATTTTTCTAGTGTTTTTAATCATTATACCTTACCAGCTGCGCCCCGTGGCATCACCCGAGTAAGTCTATCCCGTAGTGTTATTCCAGTTGTCTACGTACCAAATTTAATTGCAATTAGTTCAGTAGTTTTTGCGTGAAACAGTAACAAACATACACATTCATCCATCCTCACAAACTTTCGCATTTATAATATTAGTAAGAGATTACCTAGAGTATTTTTTAAGAAACAACATTATATTAATAGTAGCAGATCCTGAATAATATCGTCAGTTTTGAAGAGGTACGGATGATCGTTTTTACGACATCAAATATAAACATTTCAAAACAAAATTTTCCTATATTAGGTGATAAATAAAGCGCTTTAGTCATTACAAGTTTTTATCACCTTATTCTTATATTAACCTAAAATCATATTAGTACCTTTCATTTGATTTTTAATGAGGGGATCCCGGATGAGAACTCTTACGGTACCCCTCGATAACATGAAGCCTAGTTAAATGTATTATCGACAGGTACATGAAGTCTGATCTCTACCAGTAATTACTCATATGACTTATATGAAAAGTAACTAATATAAACATAAATTAGCTACATACTCCATATTAAATTAAATATGAAGTAAAATGAATGTTGCAAGTTGCCACCAGATCTAGTAAAAATATTAGAATAACCGGTTGATTTTTACGCCGCAAGCTAGAAGGAGAGCCGTTCACGCGTTGGTCGCGTGTTTGAACTTAGTCACCCGATGGTCGAATGGTCCAAGACTCTGAATGTCATTGAACCTCAGGAAATGTTGGGAAATGTCGGTGAAAGGAGTATCTAACGCCTTAGAAAACAAAAACAGTCTAAAATTAGAATGGAAGTTACGATACAAGCTTAATTTAAGCATCATCAAACGCACAAATAAATTTTACATTTCTGTTTATTCATTTTTGTATTTTTATTTAATCAGTAACTAGTTTTTAATCTTAAAAGTAGAAAAAATAATGATTCTGTTATAATCCAAACAAAACTATTACAATAAATTACTTATGTAAATAACCAAGACCCTTGGAAAACAATATTGAAATCAGGTTAGCTGATGATAGAAACTGTTATTGTTGCATCATGCGGTCCATCCTGTTTTATACATGATCATTGTATTTTATGCAAATCTCTGTACATATTTACTATAATATTTAATATTGCTTGCATTATGGAACAAACATTTAATATTTCATTAAAACACATCGACTATAGCTTAAGAACAAGACTGATAGCATAAGTTAATTACAGCGTTAGCATTTATTAAAATATTATTTATTATTTATATACTTCATGTCATCAGCTCCGATCATTGAATATATAAGCAGTTAAAAAGTGACTGTACATTGATTATATTTTAAAGTAATAATTAAAGGCAATTTATAAACAGTCAGATTGATCGAGATCTGTAAAGGCGTTAACAGTTCATGACTAATTATCGTCGATGGTGTTATAGGTTATTGTACCTTCATCCTTGTTGGGTGTGGTGCCGGTGAGACTATGTTCATACCGCGCATACCACTCATCCCTATCTATCTCTTATTTCAATTTAAGTGCACACAGTTCCGTGTGACTACATGTCTTACCATGACAATAAACAAGACACAGGAACAGACGCTTAAATCCGCTGGTGCTGAACTAACAATCGGCTAAATGTCTCATGGTGATCTTAATGCTTTTTCGAGGTCCAGGAATGCAGTCGGTCTTTATGTACTGAGTCCTTAAGGAAAACCCCAAATATCGTTTATAAATAGATCTTTTTTTAAGTTATTTGTGATATAATTGGTAATTCAGTGTATTCTTAGGATTCGGAATGCGGTTCGAAAAGTATAAGGGTTGTTGCAGTGATTAATATAACGCCATATGATTTCAGGCTCGCTAAAAACCTGTGTACCCGAAAAGGCAGTCGTAGAGCGAACACCGGCAACCGTTTGGAACACGCGGTGCTCACCCACATCCAACACGTGCCATAGATCACACGCCTGACGACTATTCACCCATCATCCATCGCTTCCTCACCCAGTCACGATGGCCCGCGGCGACGAAATCAAAACAGCCAACAAAGCTTCATTTGTCAAACAATTCGACTTTCCCGTTCCACTTAAGTGAGTATTCCTTTATCTATCGTTTTGAAGTAAAGGACTTAAGTAATATTATTTAAGTATTATTGTAACATAGTTTGCCCTGATAAAAACGGAACATTAAGTCGTAGCAATTAAAAAACTCCAGAGGAAAGCAATACAAACTATTCTAGTATTATTTCTTTTGTCATGTGAATTTTAATTGCATAATTACAGATTGGTAAAACAAAATATATATAATTATTTCCAGAAAGCCAGTAATCGCGGCACCTACTCAGCCACCTAAAATGCAAGAGAAAAAGGATTATGGCGCCTGGGGCTCTGTATTCAAAGACAAGAAAACGTTCACGGACATGCATTTCTGCTAAACTGACCTGCATCATCATCATCGCTATAAGTTAATCGTCATAAAACACCTAGTTGTAAAGCACCAACCAAAATTTACTGTATAAAATCGGCAAATAAATTATAAGGGATAAGTTTTTATGGCGTTTAGCATTTCTTCTTCGTATCTATTTGGTTCTTTGGTATCGCGTACTAACCCTGTCATGTAATTCATGTTAACAGATTAAATAGCATCATCATTCATGAAAGATTTTTTGTTTAAAACCTGCATAGAAGACCGATAGAAGATAATTTAATTAGGAAATTATATTGTTAGTCACAGGAAGATTTAGGCATGCTCGTAGCAGATACTTACCTGTTGAAAATATTAAAGTGACTGTATAGACTGTTGGCACATTTTATAATGGATTTATTATATAATTTTATGGCAAGATATAAGCATGGAACTTTTGGGGATTGAAAATTTTAAAGATATTATTTATATACAATTAATAAAATGGTGTAAAAGTAATTTATTGGCGCCTTCACTATTTATGGCGCAGCAAGCAATCATGGCCATAATGCTAATTGATCGTAACAATGAATATTACTAAATGATACGAAGTGCCAGTGTTTAGAGGATAGAAACTCTGTCTAAAAGACGCGAAGGCAGAGTTTTACTTAAGATAAATTTTTGAGAGATTATGAGACTAGTACGACAGTGCCTCTGGCTAAAGCGTTGTATTAGGCCAATTAGGCCAGTTCGCACCGGGGAATGTACAAAATTCTTACCCTAAAGATTTTTGGCGTCAAATAGTACCATGCAAATACTGCTGTCTTTCTTACGTCGGGTAGGGCAGCCTGGGTTCCGTATCTACACCGATAAGATAAGAGTCCATTCCTTTATCCCGTTGTAAAATTTCTCCCTTACCTACTCTTAAAAAGCGGACAATGCATTTGCAGAGGCAGTGGTGGTTATCTTATGGTCTATAAACTATTCTTTTTTCTATAACGTATGCTACGTAGAAAGAAGTTACGGGCCTCCAGCGATGTGTATGGAATTCTTTTAGAAATGAGGTTTGAACCGTGTCAAATGCCCTTGGGCTTCCGAACATACCCCTTAATTATTCTAAGGACGTAAATTTTTCTGATAAATTTGATATCATGATTGTTACCACATTAAGCTTGAAATGAGAATTTAATGTCTCTTGCCAGTTTCCCTTCAATAAGTTCTTAAATATATGAAATTTACATAAGAGAACGTGAATACGGGAATCAAGAAACGGTCATTATTGCTGATGCTCGAATCGAAACATAAGATAAAATAGGTACAAGATAAATCCTACTAAAATTATAAATGTGAAAGTTTGTAAGGATGTGTGTGTGTTTGCTGCTCTGACACGCAAAAACTACTGAACCGATTGCAATGAAATTTGGTACATAGACAGCTAGACAACTGGAATAACATATAGACAACTTTTTATTCCTACGGGTGAAACTGTGGGGCGTATTTAGTACCATATATATGTACAACACAAATAGGAGGAACTAAGGGGAAAATTTATATTATTATCCTTAATATATTTTATATTTAGTGTATGGCATTCTGTGCTTTATAAATGAGAAATTTTATGGTGGGTACTTATTGCAATATATGGATGGCGTGGAATGATGGAAATAGTAGAATATATCCGATTGCATAGATCGGGATCACAAGTGGCAGAAAGGTCCGGCGTTTCAACGGTTCGGCGAATTATGTGGTTTCGAATCCCACTTCACGATCGATTTTTTTCTATTCTTTCAAAGTTCTTACCTTTCTATATTTCCGACAATTTAGTTTCGGTTTTGCTACAAGATAAAATGATTTCCACATATTGTAACATTTAAGACATACCCGGCATTGGTAGATACACTCTGTTCTAATTAAGATTCTCTGAGTTTGAATATCTTTGTCCCGTCTCGTTGACCTAAAAAGCTAACATGTAACATTCAAACATGACACCTAGTTTTCGTTGACCCTTGTTTGTCTTGAGATTTTTTAACTGTGACATTTTTATTATGAATATATGATCTAAACTTACCCTCAACTTAAGCTCGTGTAATACAATTGGGACTTATCGTTACTATAAATAAGTAAAAACTGTGAAATTTTTAATCTTCGGGGATTTTGCATACATTTTAAACAAAAATATACATTTTTGACATTTGAATATTCGTTGAGTAATTTCGCTTGAAAAAGCAAAGCAGAGTAAACATCCAAACATTCTTACAAACATTCGTGTTTATAAAATTTGTAGGATAATTTATAAAAAATAAAAGAGCAAAAATACATTTATACATTTCCGCCTGCAGTTTCGCCCTTGTAGTCCAAGGAAATACCCAGAATGAGACTTTTCACTGCGGCCCATGTCACTCTTTAGTCATTCAAATATCTCTAGATATAAAGAACATATCACAAAAACACTCCGTTGCGGGGCGGAAGGAAGACAAACAAACAACCACATTTTCGCATGTATAATATCAGTTACTATACCTACATGCGAATGCGAATATGTCATATGTCCATATGAACCTTAAAAGTAGAGAGAGTAAAGCAAACAATTACTAATTTAAAAATATAAACTTGCTTTATGCTTTGATGCTTTGCTTACTATACAAATGAGTACATACATATTATTTAGATAATTATTTTATCCAGAAAGCCGAGTTTATTAATACTATGAAATACACAGTTTAAAGTACGCTCAAAGCAAATAGCGTAAACAAATACACACATTTTATTAAAAATTAAACGATCTCTTTTGGAAGGACACGTAAACAATACAGAATCTCAATTTTTTTGGTCGCCAAACACTTTTAAACCTAGGCAGCATAAATATAGAGTTGCTTTCTGACTGCAGTTAATTTGTATAATCTTTTATACCTGGCGAAGAAGTTTTACTAAGTTACGAAATGTTGCTCACGGAAGTTGAGCTGAAGTATCGTGGTTTATGAGCATTATAGTATGATCATTTAAACCAAACAACCAAATAAATAATTCACTAAACATACGACGCCCATGTTTCTGCAGTGGGTAGAAATAAAGACTGATCTGACTGATGATAATATATTTATTTTATAATAGCTGCGCCCGGCGGTTTCACCCGCGTAAGTCTGTATCCCGTAGGAATATCAGATTAAAAAGTTGCGTTGCGTTCAGTAGTTTTGGAGTGAAAGAGTTACAAACATACACATTCATCAATCCTCACAAGTTACGAATTTATAATATTGGTAGGATAGGATAGGATACATAAAATAATGACTATATCAACCGATATGATATTTAGTATATTATCCGTTTCAGTTCCTTATAAAATTAAAAACTCAATAGTACCTTAAAATATTAAAACTGAGAGAGCAAATATGGATGTAACAGCAAGTATTTCTTAAATTATGATATCTTTAGCAGAGAAGACAGCTAGCAGCCGACGCGTAGAACTACGTCCATCATTAAAGTTTAATTCAGAGCAAAAAGTTATGAAGGTACCTATTGAATTATTTAAAACGTAAAATGTCGTGACTTTTTAAAATACTTATCTTTGAGTGAGAGAATCCGGTCAAGTAATTCATGAAAAAGTCATTTAATTTTTAAATAGTCTCAATTTCCTTTATTTATTAAATACAGATTAAATGAATAAAGACTCTGACATTTCACGCAACACCATTTAGTCCCAACTACTTGTTTATTTAGGGGTGTTTTACCATGGTCATTTATGTTTATTTAGAAAATCTTTAAACTGTTACACAAATAAAATGCATAAATATACATGCAATGCTTTATGTAACTATGGTGTGGACTACGTACCCACTACTAATTTTCTTTTGGTTTAAAACCGCCTGATCTAATGGAAACCGACTGATCTAGTGAAACTTGAATTTTCTAAAAACTCTGTTATACTTAGTATACTCAACTAAATAATATATATTTACGAATATAGGCGTGGTTGTAATTTTTTTTAACATAAACCCTAAGAAATATAGAAGCGGGTGAACCTTGGTGGTTTGCGTATTCGTGCGAGAGTTTTAGTCTTACAGATATTGTTTAACTTTTAACGTTCAAAAAAATTGTGCCTCAAAACTGTTACTGAATTTGATCCATAAATTTTTCAATGCTGTATAACAATCCATTAAGAACTAGTTGGATATAAATAATAATACAATGCTAGCGCAACTAACTAACAAAGGCAACTACAATAATAAATAAAAAATTCTCAGAAGCGTTACCCTTCATTGTTGTTTTAAAATGTAGAGTTCATAAAAGCTTTCCAATTAAAATGATTTTTGGCAATGGACGTATTATTTAAATACAATTGTTATTTTATAATAGTACCTATTAAGAATAATGCATGCTTTTGGTTTAGGATAATCTATATAATAATATTTAGGATATTTAATATAAATAAAATACCTTGTAAATGTTTAGCGGAACTTTGATCCATAAAATGTGATACATTATATCGCAGAATTTAACAATATGCATTGAATACACACGTTTATACTTGCTACTCTTAGTTCTTACGCAAAAAGAATATTTCATGATATCTTTTTCATGTTTGCTGTTTATTTTTAAGCGCTTTGCAGAGAAAGAAAGTTTAGAAAGACCGCTTTCTTGAGGCAGTTATTTCTCATCAAATGGCTTTTGTTTATAAGACTTTGTTCAAGGTTGCAATGAATATTTCATGGACTAAGATCTAACAGTTAAATAAAGGAATTCAAAGGTCAAGATTAAAAATTGACTTTTAGTGTTTGCTAATAAAACTGAGAGTAAATAATATAAAGTTTGTTTGAAGAGATAGTTATGTGTACCGGTAATGTACATGTCAATGATTGCGTTTCTAAAGTTTTTGAAGGCTTTGTGTTGCGATTTTTAATATACTCATATATTACAGATTTGGACAATATTTTTGTTTGTCAATGTTTGGTCGGTAAATTTAAAAAAAGGCTTTTATATAAACTTTTTTCATTGTCTGAGTGCAGCAGCCAGCATCCAAGTGCAATCTCGCTTTTCGCGTGCTATCGACCGTTGTAGTGCGGAGCCGTTCCTTGCGCGCGCACAGACACACGGCCACACTAGTGATGTACCAACCTCTTCTTAATTGCCAGTGTCTGTCATGATAATCATCAGCCAACCATCAAAAAGTTCTCATTTCATTTCGCGGTAAGGCGGTGTATACACAACTTTAGAGCTTATTTAAATTCCGTTTATTGGCATAAATAGATATTCTTATTATTTTCAATTGAAATAGTAACTTTCCTCAGTTAATTAGTAGAAACCACTGTTCATAAAACAAATCGCAACTGTGATGAGCCGTATTATTTTCAGATTCATTCTTTCATTTAATGTCTGCGACCCACTGTTGACTAGTAATGAATGACAGCCTAAATAATTCTTATCATGTACACCTTTTTCAGATTATTTATAAATCAAATATTACGAACATATATACTATAAATCTAAATTACTGAATCCATTCATATCCATTTTAAAAAGAGCTACAAAGCATAATCATTCAACGAAATTCAATTGTAAGTTATACATATTACAATTACACTGAAATCCTTTGTCGAGTTAACGCATAATCAAATCAAAAGTACCTGGAACCGATCGCCCCAAATCTACAAAAGTTTTATAACCGCTATACTTCAGTAAATTTCTTGAAGTTTAACTTAACCCTAATTAGATCACGTAACGCAATCCTTAAAACGAGCTATAAACAACTTTGTTGACTAGTGTTGTAATGTGATTATCGGTTGTGAGTTGCACACGATCCAGCTTTATCGATAGCGCGGCTCGAGTTGCGACATTGAAGCAGCGTCAGACGCCGCATGGCAGACCGCGGAAAACACCGCGTCGCGCCTATCCCGGCGCCTACCAAGAAACAGTACGCGTATGTGCCGTGCCCGAGATCGGAAGAAGTTGGAACTGAATTCGCATTACAGCTACTAAGAACCCATCACGAAGAACCTCCGACGCCCGAAAAGTCTCCACCAGGTAGGTTTTAAGTTAGTCCCATAAACTTTTTGGCGGGAAAACTTTGACAGAAAATTTGATTAATCTTAATTTATGTTTCATACAGAATGCCGGTAAAGGAAATAAAATCAGATGAAAAAAATAATCATATTAAAACGTTGGTTTCAGAATCAGATGAAAAAAATAATTATATGAAAACAAAATAATTAATATTGGCTGTAACTAACAATTAGAATTAGAAAATGTTTGAAATATTGAGCACGTTATCATTAACATCATTTTACCAAACATGCGCGAAAATATTTTTAAAATTGTTTATTAGTACAAAAATACGTAAAATTCCATTTCAAAGCGGCACTTAATAATTAATTACGCTCTAATTAAGCTTGAAAACGCTTTTAAATATTTAAAAGATATTAAACGGTTTTCAGCAGAAACTAACTCAAAGGGGCGTCGGTTAATTTACCGCAATTTAATATTTATATTGCATATCCGTACTTCGAGTAGTGGGTATACTTGTACAAAAATTAATATCATAAATTAGACATGCTTTATCTTTTATATAATTTTGCTTCAATATAACATTAAGTAATTTTAATTAAGTAATTTGCAATTACATAATTACTAAAACCTTCTTTACGTAATTGGAAATTGTCGTTCTATTTGTTCTCTTTATAATATTAGTGTAGATTAGTGATACTGTGAAATGTATATTTCATTTAAACACTTAATTACAACAAAAATGCAGATTTCAAAACTCAATGGCATAGATAAAAGTTCATAATATTTAGCTATAAAATTATACGAGTAAAAATCTTGGAGGATCACGTGTTGTTCCAGAATTAGCAAGCAGTTGCCGCGCATATGTCGTTGGTTTAATATTATGTTGTGTCAACGCTGTACAAGAACAAATGAACACATCATAACTAGATTATGCCCACATTTTGCTATCATAGCATCCAATATATCTACATCGTTAGCAATAATGAAAAATCAATCACTAACCATGTAAATAATTTTAGACGTGAGCCATAAGCCTATGTGAATGTAATTCCCAATTGTCTCAGAATATTCGAAAAGATGCCATCACAGACAAGTTCGATAAAGGTTCCATGATAATAGATATTAGATTACTAAGTACTAGATATTTTAAAAATATGTGAACGTCATTAAAACCTTTTTATTTTAAAAGAATAATCTTTTAAAACAACAATAAATATAGACTACACGCTTTTCAGAAAGAAGATTGTAAATTATTTGAATAAAATTGGCCATGCATTGGGGATTTTATTTATATTATTAAAATTTCATTATAGTATAATTCATATATATAACATTTATCTCGAATAGCGAATTTGATAGGGTTTGGAACTGAGCGGGAAATCGGGCTAGAATATTTTAATGATAAATAAAGTAATTTTACAATACTAGACCTCAAAACGCTTCAATCCGTGAAAATTTATAGAACTGTTAATAAGTTTTAAGAAAAATCAATACGCTTGTAGGTATAAAATTAAAAATTAAAGGGTAGTTAGTGTTGTAAGTGAGGACTTGATTTTGAAAACTATACATTTATTTCTATACATTTTTATAGAATAGAATGTGGTGTTGGTACGATTATTCGTTAATTGTAGCATACCGTTACCAGACTACCGGGATTCAAACAAAAGCAACAACACTTATTTACTTACCCAGTATCATTTTAATACGCCTAACAAAGGCGTTTAATTGCGCTGTAATAATACAAGAGTCAAAAGTAAGATCCGCAATGCGGGGGCATCTCTTGTTACGGTTATATCACCGTAGATTCATCTTACGTAGGATAAACTGCTCTAAAACATAATAATTATTTCTATCATCACATTTTATACATTACAATATTCTTATTTAGGATGTGTAATCAATGTAATTAGTATAATTTCTTTTCTTATAGCATTTCAGACTTCTTTGAAATAAATTTGTAATCTTCTTCTAATACCTATATATAAAATTCTCGTGTCACAATTTTCGTTGCCATACTCCTCCGAAACGGCTTGACCGATTCATGACTTGACGATGACACGACGATGAGACTTGACAGATCTTATGAAATTTTGTGTGCATATCGGGTATGTTTGAGAATCGGCTAACATCTATTTTTCATACCTCTAAATGATCAGAGTAAGGCAGAACAGCGTTTGCCGGGTGCAGCGAGTATTTCATATATTTCTCTGTGAAACCTTTATCATTTTATTGTGAAGACATAAAAACACTCATACTGATATATTATATTATAAAAACTGTGATTCAAATGAAAAACTGATTTGACTCTATTTTGTATCTATAAGGTGCATATTATAACAACATACGTATATGTAAATGCTTCCTTAAATCGGCACTCTAGGTACTTACTGGATACATAATAAGATTCAGGTTTCAATAACAGTAGGTACATTTCCCTTTCAAATGTTGGTAGAATATTAAAGTTCCCTACGCTTCTAACCACGACTCTAAATTCCATATTTACAAAGGTCGCGACCCGCGTTAGTTTTTTGTAAGCTTTATCATATTTACACGCTATATTTCGCGTAACACTGTGATAAATTAAAGGGGGAACAATGAAAGAAAAAACCTTTCAAGAAGGACGTTATAACTAATTGCAGAACTAATAAAAATAAATGTAGGTACTTATAAATTAAGGTTTAGAATTACCGTTCCTAGTAGATTTCTCACAGGTTAAAACGAACTTGGGTGGTAAGTATATTTAATCAAGGTATATTCCGGTGCTGAATTGTATAAGGTACTGTGAGTGTAGAACGGAACTGGAACCTGTTCGCAATTAGCATATTTTATTAGAATAGGTGTGGTATAGTTGTAGTGGAAGGCGTATAGAGAATGAGATATTATGGCTATTTGTTTCCTTTGTGTTTTTTCAAAATGTAAATTTACTCGGTTTGTCTATAACCCGGTTGACCTGGGCAAAGAAACTTTTTTATGCACTCATGTATAGTTTTTTTGGTTGCCGTAACCAAGCAGTAAAACGGAATCTTATTACTAAGCCTACGATGTCCGTCTGTCAGTATCAAGGCTGTAGGTATCTAATAAACCGTAATAGTTAGATAGTAATTTTCAGACCTAATGTATTTCTGTTGCCGCTGTAACAGCATGCCGCTGTAGTTTGTATATTTAGATGATTCATATATTTAGAAAAATGGTGATACTTACTGAGTTTCTTAACAATCTAGATAAAAATAATTTATATTCTAGTGTTTCTTAAGTTTAAATATTTCTACTTATGTTTAGAAGCTCAGTCGGTTCACAACTAAATACGTCTCGCTATGGATAGAGTGGGGTTAACATTTCACAAGTATCATTGTTTGAGTAACAAGTGATGTGCAGCGGAGGGTTTAACTGGGTCGGAACCTCAGCTGGTGGTTGGCTAACAAATTCCACGTTACCTACTAAAAATATATATATATTCGCCCCGACATTTTGATAAATTTATTTCGTTTAGTTGATTCACCAGCCATAATCCAACGTTATTGAAAATATGCCACACAAATTCTACCAATAACGTAGCACATTATTTTTTAACATATGCAACGCTTTTCTTGTGAAAGCTTAATAATTGTTAAATGCACCTCGATGAATATGTAACAAAACAGACCAAAAAATATCAACTTACTAATTGGAGATTGAGCTCAAAGCCAGTTAGTTCCTTAATTGAAGCTCGCTAGATTTAAGCCAAATCTTTACTTTATAGATTTAATATTAATAATAATATTAATATATATTTGATATAAAATTAATTTTAGATAGATTTAAGTCTAATGAGTCTAGTGATTTATAAATAATAATCCTCTCTGTTTTTAAATACCCATCAGCCAGAGATTCTAAAACAAAAATCGGAACTTATGATTAAAAATAACCTATATATGGGACACACCCCCACAAACGACATATTCAAGGCAGACTGTTACCTAACCAAACGATTAAAAGTTAACAAGCTTTTAAAAAGTTATAAGAGGCTGCTTGTAGAAAAACCTACTTCAGAATCAAGTGCTTAAATGTGGTTGAGTTCTTTTTCAAGAGCTTTTCTTCTTTAATTAAATGTGCGCCGTAAATAACATAATATACATTATTTGTTTCTCAATAAAGGGCCATATAAAACGATTAGGTTATTTAAACATATAATAAAAACTTTATAAAATGATGTTATCAATCTTAGTACTGATTGAAATTAAAAAAAAATGTAAACGGTATCTACCTGTGATGGTACACGACAACAAAAATAATAGATATTAAAATTTTAAGTAAGAATTATCTTTTATATTCTTACAATTCTTTTTTAACAGCTGTAAGGAATCAGTAAAAAATCAATATTTTTATAAATCATGGCTTGCAAAATATTCAAAACAATTGTAATTATGAATATAAAAAAAATATCCAGTTTCAAAATCTCGAACACATTTAGCCTAGCAACGCCACATTGCTGTTTTATAACAGCTTAAGTTTTGGCACGCAATAAAAAACAAAAAATATTTGATATGTATTTTATTCCACCGACATTAAACTATTTTTGACAGTCATTTTTAAAATGATAAAAACAAAAATTCACAACATCAAATGTTTACTATACTAGTTTTGACTAGACTCATGTGCTGCAAGACTTGGTTGTAAATTAAATAGATTTAAATTATCAAACTACAGCTTTAACTCCTTGTTAAGTGATAATCCCTTTTGTGTTTCGGTAAGAGCTCTTGTTCTTAATCTCTACTCGAGACATAGAGACGCTTCTTTAACAAGTTATAGCAGGCCTATCGAAATATCCGAAGAGATCGTTAAATTCAGAATGTTCCCAATATTACTAATATAAATATTTTAAACCGCCTGCCCATAGCTGGAATTGACATTCATGCATGATGCAACAAGAGTCTATTGTCTGTATTACAATCGTATTTTCTACACATTTATAGATACTTAATCTATTACATTTATATATTGGACACTATATAATCCAATACAACACAAGCAAATATCTAATTCATTAATCTATTACATTGACTTAGATATACTAATCTATAAGATTTACTACAACTTGCTTGGTTCTGAGATTCATTGGAAATTGCTATTTTATTAACTTAGTTCCACGGACTACATAAAAATAAAAGTAATTAAAATATTTTGTGTAACATATATTTGTAAAAGAGAACTGGAGAAGAATTTTATTATAAGAATTGCACATTTATTAACACTTACTTCAAAGTTTGAAATCCTATAACTACCGTATATTATTCTTATTTACATGACCCATTAATTTAATACCATATTTTTAAAATTCAAGATATTAAAATAAGGGGAATAAGATGTTAAAATATTTCATAATCCTATAAATGATGGTATAGATACCAAGAGTGGATTCTTAGCATTTTATGGTTACATGTAAACTTCAATATCAAATTCTACTTTCTTCCACTTACTTTGACGTACAGGATAAATTTTGATATACCTATATCATAATTTTTTTGTTTTCACACATTTCATTCTGTAAATGTTCAAAAATTCCTTAGTTATATCTTAGACATCAAAAATCCACTAAAAGTCACTTATATAATAAAGAAAGTGAATATCTATAACATTTACATTGGAAATGGTTTAGTTATAATCGTTTTAAACACTTCAATATAAGGAATATTTTCAAAATTATAATGCGCCGAGTTAATTATGAAAGCGGAAATGTGCGGTTTATCCGATCTTAGTTTAGCCCTATTTAATATTTGCATTAGTTTTGTTCTTTTAGCATCACTTATTTCAACATATATGTGAAAACAGTACAGATATGCACATTTCTGAAACATAATGAGAGGATCAGTTATCTCAAAGCAATTATCTGATACATCTACTAAATGCACATTTTCTAAATTCTGGCATTGACTGAATGATGAGATCATAGTTTGGAAATCCATGTCCTTCGCAACTATCCTTAAATTTTTTATTGATTTACTCAATGGCAGAGATCTTGCAATCGACTTGACAAATGTTACAATAGGAGCTTCAAAATTTAATGTCTCCAGTTTGTCACAGCATCTAAATAGTACATTAAAGAATTCTCCACTATAATGTACTTTCCCTTTTAAATACAAATAAGTGAGTTTTGATAAAAAGTTACATGATGGAGATAGTGTTCTAGGGTTAATTTTTAGGCCATAGAAGCAAAGTGTTAGTTCAATTTTTTCTTTATCTTTAAAAACAGTATCAAAATTGAGTAATGAGTTAGGTTGTCCAACCCGGGCTCTCTTGAATGTTGGTTCTACAACACTGCCAGATGGATGCTCATCTTCAGAAGGGTCCAAACAGGTAGTTTGAAACCAATCATAGTTTGATGGGGCAGGATCTTCACTTGTAGGTTCAAAATAGTATGGAAAATATGCTTTTAGACATGTTAGTAAGTCTTGGAAAAATTTATCATCAAACACTGTTTTATCCCTCTTCCAAAACAGGAACATAGCATTATGAACAGTACTGCGTCTATATTCTCTTAGGCTTCTTGCATCAATATGAAATTTCTTGGAAAAAAAGTCAGTGAAAAGCGGGGAACAATATACTTCTAAATATTCAGTTGTTAGTGGTGTAGGTTTGAGGATAAATATGCATTCGCAAGCATTAAGATTTTCTTCCAGAAGCAAAGGAGACCCAATCAAAAAATTTGTACAAGCATATTTCCAAGAGTTCAGACTAAAATATAAATAAAATTTTTTGAAAGAGATTGTCCTCATTTCACATTCAACAGTGATATAAGATATTTTGGTTTCATTCAATATAGTGTATTGTAAGTGAAGATCTTCTGCTTTGCCCAAGATTAGGGGTACTATCTTATTCTTTAATAAATTACTTTGAGATCCAATAAAATGTATGCTCTTAAAGTCTTTAAATGTTCGCTGGCAACGTGTTAAAAGCTTTTGAGAAAGCTGAAGACTAACATATTTTTTCTCAAATATAAAATTAATAGTAACTTCCTTGATTGTTGGGCAATGCTGATGAATGTCTAAAAAATCACAAATTGTTATATTTGTGTATCCCAAGTCTATTGATTGTAAACTTTTAAATCTTTTTGCTGCTGTCAGTAATATTGTTTTATTTAAATTTCCCACAGCAGACAAATTAAGTTCTTGAATGGTGGCTGACATATCTCTTATGAAAACAGAATTAAGTACATGAGCTGAAGCCATAGTATTGTGGGATAGAGTACATTTTTTCACACTTCTATTCATACGGATTACGTTCCTTGTCCTATTACAAGTATTATAGAGATTAAAGACCGATGGCATATCTAATAGTTTTACAATTAGAAGAAGAATTTCTTCCGGCAAATTGAGTAGATTAGACATTTTGCAATTGTTTTTTAACACAGACTCGTATTTATAGAACCTTATGGCTTGCAAGATCCTTTAAGTAAATTAATATGAGCACATTTCATTTTCACTTAAAACAAACGCTGTAATCGCTGTAAAAATTAACATTATTTGAAATTTTAGATCAATAAACACCTTGACAACTGCACTAAACTGGCTGACACATGGTTGACAGCCGCACAGCGCACTGACATTTCTTTGTTCAGGTCTCGTTCAAGTATTGATTTTTGTAGCATTAGACGTTCCAAGGGACTATTCACAATCACTGAAGAGGGAAAAACGCATTTTCTTTTGCTTTTTATGGTAAAGCTTCTAGAAAATTATTAAAGTTCATACTAAAAATATTAATGTTTGTATTTAATGTGTAATCATTTATTGCTTTATAGATTTCGAATGAATAAATATTTTAATAAATAATTGCTAATTTAGAAATTAAAAATTTTTAACGGATTTTAAACGCGATTTATTCATTATATTATTAACCCGATGTTTCGAACACTTTACAGCGAGCGTGGTCACGGGGAGACTGGGACTGAGCGGGTCTATCATAATATATATAGGTCATTTTATTTTCTTTGCACGAAATGCAGTATTTAGAGCGACAAAAAAATACTTTAAGGTGAAACTGTAAAATGATAATAAAAAAAAATGTTTTATATACATTTATTTAAAACAAATAATATTTAAGAATTTGCGACAGCTGGCACAATTTCCTCATAGCTTCGAATGCCCTCCAGAAATACTGAGACTTGTAGACTTTCATTGTGTTCGTGTAGACCGGGTGGGGTCCGGCGAATCGGTGAAAATCCAAGGGCTGGTGCGCCGGCTTTACGTACGTAGCGAGAATCTGTACCACCAGGGAAAGTGCGAAGTTGGAGTGGGATTTTACTGGAAATAAAACTTACTAAATAAGTTGGAAAGTATGCATCTATCCAAATACATTGCTCAATTTCCCGATTGTTGTAAATGCTTGCTGCATATTACACTCTATATATATATATATATATATATATATATTCGTATAATAGTCGGATAAAATAAAATAAAACATTAACATTAGATTTACAATTTAATTTAGTGTATCAAGAAATTCAGTTTAATTGAAACATCTAAATAAAATATATGCTAGTAATTTCTGGACAGTTTAGGAGATTAAAATTTGACGTATTAAGCTAAAAACACTTACAGTTTTTCAATAGCAGTCTTGAATGCTACCCAGTAAGGATTAGAGTCATTTACTGGTGTTGGTGGGACATAGTCATCTTTCTGCTCAAACTGATATGTTACGTTAGCTCCAGCTTCCTTGCACCAATTTTTAATCTTGAATAAAAATATAAAAGTTTTATATCTAATCAATATCTTGACCGAATATAATATCCGCGGATCCAGATATTTAAATCCATTGAATTCTTGACTTATACCTAGTATTTCACTTACCATATTTTCAAATTCATTAAAGTCGACAGATAACGCCAAGCGCATATCGAAACTTGCTGACAATTTTTCTGGAACAACATTATTCTGGATGCCGCCCTAAAATCATAAATATCAAATTGAAACTACTGTCAGGTGGCCGGGGGGGTTCTGGATAACTTCTACATGAGCGGAATTCAGATTTTCACTTGAGTTATACGTTGAGACAAAATGAAATGGTCTTATCAAATACAATTCTTTTTTATTATTTAATTTAGAGCTCAATGGTATTATCAAACATAATATGTACCTATTTAATTCCATGGGGCTGACCTTAGCTTTTTAGAGAAGTTACGGAGAGGCACGAAGCCACCCTAAACATTTATTATTATGCCGAAATGTTGGATATAAGATTATCTTGTTTTCCTTACCTCAAGCATGGTCAAATTTACCGTTGTGACATCGCCGATAGTAAGTTGTGGATTATCTTCTAGTTTCTTCTTTGACTCCTGTCGCAAGTCCATAAACTTATCGATAATGTAACGCATCTGTTGCGACACGAAATTAAAGCATTATTAAAACTTTAACATTTTTTAACTAAAAAAGTAAAACCTTTGCATTTTTTTAAAGTTTGATTTAAAAGTTCAATAGAAATACAAAGCAAAAACGACAAAACTCAATTCAACAAAACTTATCAAAACGAGTTCTTCATTACGGCTGTCGAGGTTAAAAAGGGATAAAACAATGGAGACGGTTAAATCGTGAAATAAATTTTTCTCTCCGTTTATATTGTCGTGGATTCGATAAACAATGCGAATACTATTTCCATTTCAAATCTCATTTCGTTTTCAGTTTCGATTCGTTGATATGTTGCTTTTTTACGGAACTGACGTACAATTCCGTGTTCAATATAATTGAAATTTTCTTTAACATTCAGGTTCTCTTACGTAAGAACCTTTGGCTACCGATTTCCTTTCTTTATATTAAATAAATGCATTAATATAATAATTATTAAAAATACACACTTATTTGAGTATACCTTCGAGCCCTGATTTATCTAATGGCCTGTTACTTAGCACATCACGAGCTGTGTTTATTTAGGTTTGATTACAATTTCTGCTCTTTCAATACAATTGTGTATTTTAATGAAAATCTTATGTCATAAATATTATAACACCATAAAAATAATATTGAGCTTCTTTAATCATTGTATTTGTACATGTAATAACGTCATTCACATCAGCCAAACTTCTTTAGAGTCGTAACCAATTATAATAGGTTCCTAATCTATGGTCGATATATCGTTGTGATGAACTGTAACTTTTAAAATATTTTTATCGGGATAATGGTTAAGTATTTCTACTGGAAAATAAAAAAATGCTATAGTTAGGTATGGGCTGTTATTGCATGATTTCATTAAGTACTTGTAAAACTAAATTGAGGTTGTAGGTAATAATTTAGAATGTTTTATGTTCACGCAATCACTGACTATTAAAGAAAGTTACCTCAACAATGGAAAAATATACTTTTAAAATAATGTAATTGAAATTCATACGTTTATCGGAATGAAACGTTTACAACGTCTTATTTTCGTATGGACCGCCTCCTTGGTACAGTGGTTAACGCGTGAGCGTAGAACCGAGGGGTCCTGGGTTCAATTCCCGGTGGGGACGCACAAAAAAAAAATGTCTCGGTCTGGCAGGACACAGAAGGCTGATCACCTACTTGTCCCTAAGAGAATCGATCAGTGAAACGGATGTACATCATCTGCCCCATACCCCACTAGGGGACACGGGACTTCACTTTTTATTTTCGTATAAATAAAGTAGGTACCTAAGTACGAAACAGCGGAGAAGTAGATCACGCTAATATCTAAAAATGGTAAACATAAACGAGTCAAATTCTATATTTATAAAACAATTGATATTATGGTAACCCTCATAGGATGCCCATGTCCCAGCAGAGGTAGGTACATAATAACTACTGATTAAGCGCTCTATACACGATTAATTTTTCTTTATACGGGTTTAAACGGGTTTGAATATCCACGAAGTACAAAATTTTTGTAGACCACGCGATCCGGGCGTTTCTAAGTTTACATACGCAAGTCCAGAGACGCAGGCAAAACAATGTCACATTTTGACGAAATAAAAAATTCAATGTTCTGCAAACGAAACATAAAGTTACATCGCTAAGTATTTATGAAAAAAAAAGTGTGACCTTAAATATTCTAACGAGTCGGAAGGCACTTTTCTCTATGGAAATGCATAGATAATGTGATTAGGGAAAGCTGTACAAGCGTGGATAATCTGACGGAACAAGGTTAATCGCGCATTGAATGGGCACTCCATGTTATTTGGCTTTCCGCCAATGTTTTGAATATTTACGCGGACTACAGGTGTTACAACGTATCTGTATACCTTTAAACTTATCTCAACGTATAAATTATTTAAGCAATGTTAATAATTGCTATGCAAATTGGGCAATATAATAAGAAGAGGTTTTTGAAAATAAAATACATAGGAGTAGGTACAGTCTGGACACCAGTAGGCTTAAGCAAATAATTTGAACAAAATAAGAGAATGGCTCTAACCGGTTTTAAGTCCTTAGAGAAGGTACCAAAATTGTGAACAGATTTACAGTATAGTACTTTTTAAAATTGCTAACAACTTAATATACTTCCAACATAATTATTTATTATCTATCGTTTGTTGTAAGACCTTTTTAATAATGTCATTTGTTCGCAACGATTTGTCCTTTCAGCCATTTTAGTGTTGGTTAGTGGAAATTAAGGCACTTTGTTGCTCCTGTGAATAATAGTATAGATTATGTATTCATGAGAAATTTCCTTGCGGTGTCAATTCAGCAAAATATAATTTGTCTGAACTCTCTGACTAGCAATCCTAGGAGCTGTATTTCAGGAAATTGGTCAATTTAAAGCTTAAATGTGGAACTAAGTCTGATCAGGGAATTGAGCGAATTGGATAAAAGATGATGAATAATATTCGTCCCTGCATCGGCAAAGGTAGCCAATTTCCTTGCAAATAAGCCAATTGAACGGAATCGACGAAGACTTGTACAATATAGTACATAGTAAAATATCTACTTCAGTATCGTGATTAGTAAACCTTGAAGCTTCCTTAACCAAAGAAGGAATTAAAATTATTCATACTCGAGTGCCCCTTTTTTTTAAATCTAGATACTAGGTTTTCCGAAAATAAAAGGAAACGATTTCAAGTGACAAAATTAATTAAACAGCTTAATGAATTAGTAGATAGCTTCAAATGAATTAGTTTCACCTTCTCGCCACAATTATCCGGGAGCAACAAAGAGCCATGGCCCGACTTCCCAGGGCAAATAACCGTAACATCTGTAAGAAATACTGTTCATTTAACTTGTGCATATAAAATGCAATGATCATTTAAGATATAGAATATACGCTCGTGGAAATTGTTTTGTCATTGTATCTTTTGTCAAATTACATTGTTTGTTATATAAAAAACTAGCAGTCCGCCCGGGCTTCGCCCGTAATACGTACGCGCGCATATGGCTCTATTGCGCTCAAAAATCACGAAAATATCCAACGTTGAAAGAATTTCTTAAATGGGTCTAGTAGTTCCTGAAATGAACGCAGATAACTCTTCCGTGTTACATATTGTTATAAAAATAGATTACTAATGCATTACATTACATGATGCATTAGGATTTTTCACAATTTGGATGTACATAAATATTAATTCTTTGGATTTTTTCTAGACCCATAAATGCTATCTAATACTTACGCCAAATAGACCTTTCCGCATTGAAAACAATATAGTCATCAGTGGGACTTGCAATACCCTCGTCAAGAGCGAAACCAACATTCAATTTCTTATAATGTTCCGATTCGACAAACTTGCCCATACCTTTGGCCCCACCAATTTCTTCGTCTGAAATATAGAATAGCTGTGTGCAGGGATCCAACAATGCTTATCGATATAACTTTTAACAAAATTACCATGCCTTTACGGTAAGCTACCTATCTGTGCAGGGCTACTATTTTAAAAACATCGAGAACAT
>NC_052119.1:3584801-3616471 GCF_012273895.1 Zerene cesonia
AACCTTTGCTTTAATTTTTTTGGAGTTATAACCGAATATGTGAAAAAAGCGGCCAAAGATGGCGGGTTTCACGGTATACTTCGTTTATAGTCTTACCACCAGAAAAGGTGGCAAAAGGCGCAATTTTTTTAAATTCCCAAAAATGTCGAATATCTTGAAAACTAGTATAGTGTTGTGTTGAAAACCGAGATACTTTGACTACACACAGAACGTATTTTTTCTGAACTTCCACATTGTCTTCTACCGCAGTTACCATATTATCTATTCATTACGCCACAACCTGTATAAGTAAGGTGATATGGGCTTCACACAAGTACATATCAAAAGGATAGACAGGTTAGATTTAATTCGTAAATTTCTTGTTTTGCGGTAGTGAGCTCAAAGTTAAATCGCATTTATTTTAATTATTTTTAACCAACTAACCTGGTACAAAGGACAAATGTATAGTCCGTTTGAGCGTTATTCCCTTGTTCTTGAGCCTGCGAATAGTTTCCAAATATTGTATGGCCACGGATTTCATGTCTTGCACCCCTCGACCATAGACTACACCGTCTACTATTTTGGCTTCAAATGGAGGGTATGTCCAACTTTTCTGTTGAATATTGTTCAATATTAGATACATTTGTGCTTGATTTTCGTTTAATAGGTTTGAGGTTTATTTTATATAATAAATCTACATTCAAATGTTCGTAAAAAAAGCATAACACAAGCAAGCACAAGACTATAACAATATACATATTTACTATAGTTGCCTACCCTAAATATATTAATATTTATAAAGGATACTTTCTAATAGTACTAGTTTAAAAAACATTTTGAACGGAATATTATCTTAAAAATAAAGAAATAATATAATTAAATAAATTTACTAATGACTATTTCCACGATTTCCGCAAAGACCTAGAAATAGTCTAAGGATTGCCTTGAAAGTTTATCGTAACGTTGCAGTTCTGTATTCGACTATTTTAAATACGTGTACATTTTATTCAGAAGTTCCCAAGAGAACGATAAATTCTATGCAATTTTCGTTAAAGAATACCAGCGAAACGTCGCCGGATTTAATTAAAAATAATATTACCTAACTATAATATTAGATCAGAAAAATGTTTAAAATACACCATGTCTCTTAACTTAACTTAACCTATAAAAATGAAGAGAAAAAATGAATTATGTTGAGTCTATAGAAATAATTCTAGTATAACGCTAACACTTATTAATAAAACATGTAAGTATATACTCACTTCAAATACTGGAACGACATCCATATGCGAGTTGAGAAGTATACTGGGTAGGCTTGGCTCTTGACCTTCCCACGTCATCACCAGTACAGGTTTTTTGTGTACCACCTCGTAAACCTTCACTGGAAGACCCAAGGCTGATGCTTGGTTTTGAAGGTACGTGATGCATTCATCTAGGAACAAAATTATTATATTGAAAAAATTACGTACGTAATAGATATCAACGTATGCTGTGGTTGAGTTATTAATGTCAATAAATAGAAAAAAAACCCTACGAATTACTCAAATTCGTTGATATAGAGATAAACATATAACTATTCGTTTTTAACACATTTGCATCACTTGTAATTTAATGCATTTTACTTACAAAGTACTTAATGAAAATGTATATGCATAGAATATATCTCATTATATATATTTGTATAGTCTTAAAATCCTAAACAATTATATTATAATCTGTTGCTTATGTACCTAGTTTTATGTAAAGATAAATTTATTAATGTACACAAGGGAATGCCGTAAATTATTATAAATAAGATGTTATTTGTACAATGTTACCGCAATTAACGAGGGTAACGGAGGGTATCAAACAATAGGTATTTAAACAATTAGACTAAACTCATTAACCTAATAAATGTTTGGGGAAACATGCACACAATGTACATACCGTAATTAATATTCGGTTGAACGGTTCTTATTCGGAGATAATCCTGCAGGTTTTCAACCGCAACTTGATCAATATCAGAGACTGACATTACGTTGATACTTCCTCGATATTTTAGAACACAAAGTAAAATCAATACAATAACTAGTTTATATAATAAATTGCTTATTTATATTTGTCAATAACCACAAGCAGGGGAGGTAGAGGTGCATTGAACTATTAATATAATTATTTATATATAATAAATAGTGTTTTACCTTATGTATGTTTATGTACATCGGTATGTAGAATATAGGCAGATATATCAAATGTAATCCATCCGTACATTGGTTTACGCATGATGAAGTGTGTGTGTGTGTGTGTGTGATCTTTAAAGATATATATAGTAGGGTGGAGATAAAGCATGAAAACAAAATTCAACATTTTTAACATAAGTACTAAGTCACTAAATCATTTATTTAATTATTTAACAAAATAAATTATTAACATACTTAATTCGATTCAATCATTTTAATTTATTTCTATCGATTTGAAATGGGTAGATTAATTCATTAATATAATATTTGAGACATGCTTGAAATTGATTTATTATTTTCATCCATTGTAAATGAGTCAGGATGGCCGAGCGGTCTAAGGCGCTGCGTTCAGGTCGCAGTCCACTTCTGTGGGCGTGGGTTCGAATCCCACTTCTGACAAATAGTTTTTTATTTACAATTTTATGAAAATCTCAATTACCGGCATACTCCAATTTTATTTATTATAATTGTTGAAGTACATACTTTCTTTATATTGAATATGGATGTTGCCCTATCCAAACAAATTTATGAAATCTTTTATCAAACCTTTTTTTTATATATATGGTGGCTATAGGTTCTCGAATTATTTATTTAAAAAATACTGCGTTCCAATTATTGTCAGAACTAGGCCAAATATCAACGGCATATGGTAGACATCAGCTTTCCATAAAAAAAGAATCGTCCAAGTCAGTTTACCCAATAAAATGTTATGACGATTATAATAAACACAAAAAACAGTCGAATTGATAACCTCAGTATTTTTGTAACTCGGTTTAGAATCCTGTAGCAATTTGAACTATCACTTATTCTTCTAACGTGCAATATAAAATTATGATATATACACATATAGAGAGGAAACATTTGTACGTTATGTTTGCAACATTTTACATAGAAACTACTGGACCGATTACTTAAAATTTTTGACCATTAGAAAGCTGCAACTTCACTGAGGGACTTAGGCTATAGATGAACCACGGGCGAATAGCTAGTTATTATAATATATTGGTTACCTATATAATACGACCCATAACGTAACATAATATTGGGTGATAGCCAATGTTCCACGTCTCCAATAGCTATTTATGCAGTCCATACTCCGCTATCAATATACTATAATTGACAAGTAACATCTGGTTTATACAAGAGTTTATTATTAAACAAATAACCTTACTTTATATTTATTTTAATCAAATGACTTAATTAAACAAAACCCTATCCATAAACATTTGAAATTTGAAATTGAAAAACAGTTGTATATATAATTTTAATTGAAAATTTTTGAAAGTGGATATGTTTACATATAATGCACATCCATTTGATGAACAAAATGCTTTCATAGTTCTGCAAAAAGTATTTCTCTAACACTTATATGATACAGGCTTTTGCCCACAACTCTGCACATGTTAAATTCGGAGTAAAACCCCATCCCGCCCCCTTTTTCTATGCTATCTTTCATTATAAAACTTCTTCTTGAATCCCTCTATCTGTATAAAAAAAACCTATCAAAATCTCTTGCGTAACTTTAAAATCTAAGCATACAGACATACAGACGGCGGAAAGTGGCTTTGCTTTTTACTGTATAGTGATATATACATAAATAAATAAAAAAACAAATAAATAAATAAAACAATCCCATAATGTTTATTTTATTGAGTTTGCTTATCTTGGCATTGTTTTTACACATTATTTAAAGTATTTCGTATTTAAATTGAAATTGAATTAGTTGCATTAAAAGTCTAAGTATATAATTTTTTTAATATGTACCAAACAACCTCGATCTCCTTAGTCTTTTTTTATAACAGAACCGCACATGCATTGCTTACTATCGGGACATTGATAAACTATTTCTCTACAAAAGGAAACCGCAATGGTGCCGATGATTTATCACTTATCATTTTTACACGATAATTTGATGTAGGTATTTGAAGAGCGTACCGGGAGTATATACTTGTATGTCTATGTCCATTTTCAGGAATATTGAAGTGTTTTGCCTGTATGCAGGATGAATAGGCTGGGTCAATTGGGTGGGGAATCGTGACTCCCCAAAGACTGCAGTGCCTATTAGAAAATACTGCATTTGTATATCGTAGTAATACAATGGTCTTATTCATATTTCTCTAAGTTTTTTTTATGAATATCATAGTAAAATGTATTGTTATATTAAAAAGATATAGCGTAAGATAAAGTCAAGTGTATACTCTTATTATTTAAGGCCGTATAATCTGTCTCTGTATCAAATTTCATACAGATACGGTAATCTGCTTTCACGTGAAAGATTAACAATCAAGCATCCATCCATACTTACAAACTTTCGCTAGTTTTTTTTTTATAGCTAGAGTCATTTTCATTCGGCGCGCCGCCTACAGCAATCATACTGAAACTTTATTCTTCAGGACACGTTTATTAGAGGTTGTTACTAGGATTTTTTCAAAGATGGCGCTTTTACTATACGCAAACATTTGAAGAAACTGGCGATATGGAAAACAAATAATTCTATGGAGATGGCGCTTCGCCTCAAACCAATATTGATTTCGCCATGTAAAATAAAAAATATGCAGCAACTGTTCAGTATTTAATACTTAGTTGTTAAGAAGGTATAAAAATTTCCTAATTTACTAAATAAATTGTTTGTACAAAATCTGATAAAACAGAAAAGAAAATCTCAGTCATAGGTTACTTTCTACCCATGTTTTATTACTTTTTAACAATTGTCATACAATATTTGTTTTATTCTGTTTACAAAAAAAAATCGTATAAACCAATATAAACAATAAATTTATTATTGCAAAATAAACGGATTCTTATCAAAATATCTATTTGAAATTAATTTCACCTTGATTTAGTTTTAATATGTTGTTTCCAACTATAACTACCTTAAACTTTTAAATGAAGAATAAAAGTTATATTTGTAACAACGAAAACTTCTTACAAAATACCGAGTAACTTCTTTTTGGAGGCAGACGAGTATTATGGAAAGAAGAGAAATATCTATATTAATATTATTCAGCTGGAGAGTTTGTTTGTTTGAATGCACTACTCTCAGGAACTACTGGTCTGATTTAAAAAATTATTTCAGTGTTAGATAGCTCATTTATTGAGGAAGGCTATATATGTACCTCGGCCGAAGCCGGGGTGGACCGGTAGTTAATGTTATTAACTAAAATAATATTTTCAGTCCTCACAAAAAATCATAAACACAAATTGACTTTGATAACAGCTGATAAAATAAACAGATATCTTACGAGTTACGATCGTAAATCAAATGGCGTGTGCTCTTTCGTCACAGAAAGGTAAAAAAAAATCTGGAATAATATGACGCCAATGGAGTTGGGTAAACTGATGTGAAAAATTTATTAGGTACGCATATAATTATCGGTGTCTCCTAATTGAAGAGAATAATAAAATCGACGAGAAAGCAAAATCAAATAGCCTGGACGTAGGAAACTAAAAAAAAACAAATTATTTAATTATTCCTTTTTTAAACCTTTATAAATTTTTGGTATATAGATGTAAAGCGCTCTGAGAACTAGTTCTATAACATTCTAAAACAATGAAACCTAAGTCCATGCCTCTGTACCCATTTTTCTCTTGGTAGGTATATTTATCCACGTACCTTTAATAGTAAAACTAAAAACTTATTAAATAACAAGTATTCCGACTAGAAAAATATATTATGAAAGTGAAACAAAGTCTGGACTTGTATTTAAATAGAACAAGGATTATTGGATAAGCGCCAGTCTTTATTCTTAATGCAAAAACCAGATGGAAATATTACTTGGTATTATTGTTTCATTGCTTTCGCAGAGAACAACAAACATTAGATAAAGTGTTCCAAAGCTGGTCTTTTTTGCTATATTTGAGACGGTCCGAAAATTTCAAAGTTATTCATCATATTTTATTATTTTTTGTTTAAATTTGGAACGAGAGTTAAGAGTTGGTTGGAGCTAAGAAATGTCCGTTTCATTTATTCTTATTTCATGACAAAAGTGCACAGTAACTACAACCTACTTCAGAAATTTTATTCGAATTATTCCTATCAGGCTATCATTCTTCATTTATATCTCTATTTCCTTGCGCGGATTGTCATTTATCTCTCCGTTACATTTTAGTCTTTTTCGATTTCTAAAGATCAGTTACCATGCTATTCGTAAAGTTGAATTTTATCATGGGCAATTATATTATGTGTAATAGTCTATAGGATTTTATACTCTATAGGCATACGCATGTTGTACAGTTGTGAACAAGAATCCTACAATGACTTTAATATAAAAAATAATAAAATTCATGTTGATTATATTTTAATTATTTATTTGATTTTAATGAATACAAAAATAAACAGAGAAGTTTTGTTAAGCTCTAAGAGTAAAAATAATAAAGAATAAAAATAAATGAACCTTTATGCATATATTCAGGATATACAGCTTTAAACTATATTAATAGATAACATTTTATATTTATAATCTTTATCCAGGATTACTAGAACATAATCCAAAATATTGATGGTTTATTATTTTCTTAACAATATACAGATATTGTTAGCATATAACAGTATTTGCTCGTCAGCTATTCAATGAAATTAAAGACATTCAAAAGCCCTGCCATATACATATCTTGAAACATACCTCGTAGGTTCATGTTGTTAGCGTAGAAGTGTGGATAAAAGTCTAGCTACAACGGACGGACAGTCATTTATATGAACTTTAATTAAATATGAACTTTAATGAAAAATTCTCAAGTAAATAAATTATTTTTTTCGCCGTAATATATCAAACAGCTCAAATGTTTAACGTGATCACTTCGAAATTTCTGCTCTTAAGTCAATACAACGATTGATAAAATATAGAAAATTCTCATTTCAAAGTCGGTTAAAGCCTTTCAAATCATAAAATAAAACTGCCCTTACATTAAAAAGAAACGACCGTAAATTGTGCTTACTCGGGTTAATATGAGAGTTTTATAGACCAAGACAAGGCTGTACATTATTTGTGTCAAAAATATATTTCCCCTCTTCAAAATATCTATGAAATACTGAAATTGAAGTGAATTACTTATATTTAATTAATGTGTTTCCTTAAATTAATTCAAATAACTGCAGTTAATAAAACAATAATGAGTCCTACGTTTAAACAAATAACATAGTTGCAATCAATTATTTAATTAGAATTGTATAGGAGTAAACAACGATTTAGTTATCAATTAAGCGCGAAACTCTTTGATCTATGATTCAAGCTAAACCCTGACCTCTTTACCACGTTTATCACGATCGAAATCATCGATACACACCATGAGTGACCAGCAGTATTCGACCACCGGCACCGTGAAAACGCTTCAGCAGACTTCAGTCGGCACACGATCGCGACACGCAAACGTCTCCCGCGTATGAATAAAAAGTTCCGAAACATTGTTTATCTATGATTCCATTTTTTATCTACCGAATTCGAAACTTAAAAGCGCGCGATTTTTGTGTAACAATGACTTGATTGAAAATGATGTGTTTTTTATTTTTATTTATTTTTCAATGATGCAATTAAATATGTTATTAAGTGTAAAGTGCTGTGTATGTAGCCGAAAATAGTTATTTATGGTGAGATTTACGTGGATAATGAAAAAAATGTTACAGTACATAGGAAAAAAAATCAGTAATTGCTTATTTTGTTTAAATTAGAACCACTTTTTGATGAAAATTTAAAAAATAAAAAAATATTCAAAATTTTCAATGTGGTATGATCAATTTTTAATAACAGTTAATGAATGTTTTATTTATGTTTTACCAATTTGAAGTTTAATATAATATAACATTCTAGTGAACGAACATAGCATAGGGTGCCTACTAACAATAAATTAACCATTTATTTATTCGGAATGTTAAATAAAAACTATTACGATTATGAATTTCTAATAAACCTTGAGTTGGAGATACCTATATGAAACATTTTATACGAGCTATAATAAAAGAATTGATAAAACTTCTTTCTATTCAGATGAATGTGGGTTAAATACCTTTTAAACTTGAATATAACAGGCACATTATGAAATTTCCCTCCCTCAAGAGCAAAGATAAAACCAACTCATATGAGAGTTAAACTCGCACGCAGACTACTCCACATTTTTAGGGTTCCGTAGCTAAATGAACTGATACTGAAAAAAATGTATCTTCTATAATAATTTCTTAGCATAAAACGTTGTCAGTATTCAAAGACTGCGTAAATTATTAAAAGAAAATTATTAACTGTTTACACAATACTGCATACTGCATTATCTTGGAAAGTACCTACCTACCTTTACTCAATAGCTATTTACTATTAAGAATAAGTACATTTAATTAGGCAAATATGTGTTAATATACAATTTAAAGTGTTAATAGATGATGAAAACCTTACTTATTTTAATTCTTACTTTCAAATAGAGTTTTTCAATGTAGTGATATTTTAGGAAATATCGTTTATCATACTTAACTTGAAAAATCATCATACATTTGTACTAATAAGTAAGGACATTACTCTAAGACTTCCGTTTGTCTGTCTGTCCGACCGTCTGTCTCATGAATTGTGATCGACAGAAGATCACAATTTTCAGAGATTGTGTATTCCTGTTGCCGCTATAACAACAAATAATAAAACTCGAGGTTAAGCTACGGTTGTCAGGGTCATTAATTGGATGGGAGACCAATTTTTTTAGTTGACTTTTAGCTTATTTGTACGGGACCCTTAGTGTCCAAATCGCACTTGAACGATTTTTATAATAATGAAATGAAAAGTTTATTACAGAACATTGAAACACGATCCAAAATAAAAAAATTATGATGAAAAAGTGTTTACTACAAAATTCGAAAATATAATAGGTACCTAGTGTCTGATCGTTAACTTCTAAGATTTTTAAAACGTCAAGTTTATATGAATAAATTGCAATCTTTTACTAAGCTTTTACGACAAGAATATTTAAAGTCTCGTACTCGTACATCAAAAGCAAATTGAATAAGAAACACAATGTGATATTCGTCAGCTGATTTATTTACCAGTAAAGCGGCCAAGTGGCGTTTATTCCTGGATAAAACATATTTCGAATATATTCAAACGGTCACTGACAAGCTTTTGGCTCCAATTTACATCCATTTAACTTCGTAAAAATAGAACTATTTATAATAAAAGCTTGGCGATATCGATATCAGGTGCACATTCATTACGATACTAAACACACGACTTATAATGTATTATAAATTATTTTATTGCAACAGGATAAATTGTCAATAATTTACCTTAATAATATGGGTAAGACCTGTATTTTTAATCATATATCGATATTACATATAAATTATAGTAGGTACTAACGATTTGATTGCTTACTAGCACATTTATAGAGATTCTCTAAAATGTTCGCATGATATCAACACATTGAAACACGCATAAACTTTTCCATTTCCTTCGTAGGGCTGTATGAAACATAGTCAAATAAAGGTCAGATACAGAGATTTCTTTGATTGTTTTTTTTTAACCGACTTCAAAAGGAAGGAGGTTATCAATACGACTGTGTTTTATGTGTTTGTCACCGCAAAATTTTATTGAGCAATCCGACTTTCATGATACTTTTTATACTTGAAAGCCTTCCATGTGGTCTCATTTAAATTAGGTCTAATGCTAACAATTTAAGACTTAGTTTGAGGTTTAGTTTTTTTTTATTAAAAATAATAATTTATACATACTATAATCTTTCAATAATAGGTCAAAATTTTTGTCAATATGTTATTTAAATGACATTTAATTATGTAGAATCATTCACTATGCAAGTTAATTGTTATATTACGGAATTCAGGTGTAACAGGGCTAACCTTTTGTGGGCGGTTAGATGCTAAATCGAGTATGAAATATGAAAAAAAGGTCATTAGTATTGACTCAGTCGATTTTCATACACAAATTTGACTCTTTTGTACAATGACTTGGTTCTGTTCTACTACATCTGTTGAACAATTTGATTTTTTTTCCTTCTACTAATAATAAAAAGTTAGCATTTGTAACTTACATGGTTATAATGGATACTTTGATACTCATGACAACAATTGATATAAAAACGGTTTTTAAAAAAGTTAGTTTTAAAAAGATATTAATAAAGGTGACAGCCTACGAATAAGAATTCTTATTCGTAGGTGACAGCCCATATAATTTTGTAGGTGTCGTTTTCAATCTGCCGCTGTGTTAAGTAAACAGTTTGTGATTTATCGATAGAAAACATACAAAATTGTGAAGAAAAATTTGCTAATTGGTAATCTTGGTAGAAGTAAATTATTGCTACTTTTATTGCAAATAAGAATACATTTTTATTTAAAGGTTCTGTTATGTTTATAAGAGATACTTTCTATCCACACCATTGTAATAAATACGATAATCTGTGTCTGCGGAACTTAAACAGTTAACCATATCCCCGATTTGTATAAAATGTATTATCAATAGAAATAGCTAAAGTTGATGAAAATTTTTAGCCGTGAATTGAATGATGTTTATAACATTGGAGTATGTTTATACCTACAGTAGGCATAATACTTGGGATACAATAAAACCGCTACATGTGCCCTTTATAATTAAGTCATGTTTGTGTATACTATTTGCAGTTAGCAACATGATGTAAAACTTGTAACAGTTCAGAATACCAAGGAAGGAATTTACAGCAAGCGGTGGCACGTGACTTGCAATTCAAAATTTCCCATTAGCTTTATTAGACAGTTTGTTGCAGGGAAGATTGTGCATATTTTTACTTCGTATATATTGAAATGTAGTCCATTGAAGATTATTATTCTATTAATAGAATCGCACATTACTCATACATATGTATAGGTATAAAACAACGATATTTGTAACATAATTCAAAAGTAAATATGTGAATTTAATATGTAGTAAACAAATTTAAAATATCTTTGATGACAAATTCAAATGTTCTCACTAATTGACCTAAATCGATGTAAATCGTGAACGTTAATTCAAAAATCATTAATATTATTGATTAATGTTAAATTTTACCATGCCGTATGGTAAACTAAAACGTTAAAAAGAAAATTAACTTCCTACATTTATAGACATATAAATATGTATCGGAAGATTCAGTTGATTTTTTCAATAGTAAAAACTAAAGGAATAGCTTAATTAAATCAATTCTGTACCTTTTAAAAACATTAGCACCCGCTAACACAACGTTTTTAATAATTTTTAGTAAGTTTTGCTTTATAGACATCTCTATGCTTCATTCTATAAAAATATATCGTACTTATAACATGAACCCTACATGTTAGAAGTAAAATAAAAATATACGATATTAAGAATTGTTTTTGATAAGAAAGTGAAGGTCTTATACTTTGGCTTTGAAAAAACAAAGAGATTTACATGAAATATATTTCCGGTTGCCATTGTTTTTGATACGTCAATCAAAGTTTTTATACCGGGTAAAGAAATAGAAGCTTTAAATATAAAATAAATATAGCTGATTAGTTACCCACTAAATGTGATACTATAGGTATATAGGTAGCTACTATATTATATCCTAGTCGCTTGCCCTGGTTCTGCTCGAGTTGATTAAAGATAAAAAAAATAGAGAATATGTTAAACTACTACTATTATTTATTCATTTCTATTAATATTCTTATAATAATGTATGTTTCTTCTTGTGAAAAAATTAAAATTTAATCACGAGTTATTGATCATTTCCAAACAAACAAAATATCAAATCTTTTCTGATTAAAATATTACCTAATTTATTGTTTTACCTCATACGCTTTGTATTTGGTAGTCGCGAACGCTTCGGCACGAATTGGGCCAGCTTGCACCGTGGAAGTACCGCACCGTCACAGAAGACTGGTATGAAATAGTAGCATGCTACTGAATTTTGTTCGGTGATTGGGGAAGCCGGAGCCCATAATCTTTTCCCTACCCTTCCCAGTCCTTTCCTTTATTCCTCTCGTCAATCCTTAATCCCTTTCCAATTTAAAGTCGGCAATCCGTTTGTAGAGGCATAAAGTCTGCAATCGACCTTACGTCTCTTCAAATGGTCATAGTGGGTGGCAGCGCTTTAACCATCACGCGACTAACCAGCTCCATTGCCGACGATGACATAAAAAATACACACACACGCACGCACACATATACACACACTGCTTTATGAAAACGACAATTAGGTTACGGACCGTTTCTCACAATTTCCAAATTTGCTTTTTTCAAAACTCATATTATGATGAGTGTGATAAAATATTGTTTTACGTCAAATAGCCATGGTGGCTCGGTGATTAGAACTTCGGACTTCAATATAAAAGGCGGGGGATTCAAGACCAGCTTTCAAAAATTAAATAGATTTTACCCACATCGCTGTAGCTTGAATGAAAATATCTCGAGGTAACCGGCATGTCCAAGAACCAAAAGTTCGACGACATGTGATATCTGCCAACCCGCTCTTGGCCAGTGTGGTGGATTATATATGGGCTGATGATGACGATGACGTCAAATAGGATGTACTTAAATATAATTAACTAATAGACTATTTGTTTGTATTACAATAATAAAATTATTACTTGCAAGTAAACCACAAACATTAATTTAATTATCATTATAATATACCAGGCCATTTTACTTTCGGATCTCAACTCTGAAAGGAAAAATTATAAAAATATAATTAGACAGTTTTTTTTAACTAAAAAAAAAAATATTAACCTATAAATAAGTGAAAAGAGAAAAGTGTGCTTACTTTTTTTTCATACTTCTAGGAAAGTAGGTTGCACTGGAAAGTTTGCGAACCAATTAAATAGCACAATAACAACTTTTTTCAACGAATATAGATGAAATTAATTTTAGCTGTTAAATAAGTTTTATTGATGAAATAATGATTGATTAAGTCATGTTCCCGGTATGATTATATGTATTAGATTATAATTATTAGCAGATTTCAACGAAAAAAAGAAAGATGTGCATACCTATTTTATATCTCATTACAAAGAGTAAGAAAGTGAGCAATGTAGATAACTACAAAGCAATAATGTTGAACAATATATTAGGTCCTTGGGTGAAATGTCCTAAAAAGCGTCGAATTTCCGATGTAACTTTGTGACCGTGGCCCGTGCCTTGCGATAAAAGATGTCCTTGGGATCGCAATGGTGTTAAAGTGGGCCACAACCCTAGCCCTTCACAATCTTTCGAATAAAACATTGTATTGTGTTAAACAAGCGTACAAATGTACATTGACGTCATGTTTTATTTGATAAGAGAAATTTGTAGTTAGAAATAAAATAACATTTTTTTTTTGTATGTAAGCTTAAATTTCCTAGTGATCTCATCCGAATGAATGAAGAAATTTTAATCTTCGAGCCATTTTACACTATGTACTATATATTTAAAAAAATGAGCATTTTAATAAACAGTTGTGCGTGGAATAGGTTTCATACAATTACTTTAATCACATTGCTTATCTAAATAGGGTTGGTCAAAATTAATGAACGCAATCCGGAAATCCGCTCGCGCCAAGCCCATTTGGATGCGCATAAAAATGTAGTTATTGTAATTTTAGTTATACTATGTCTATTAACCCGTAAAGAAGGAATATATATGATATTTTCCAGTAATATGTTTTATTATAAAGGTTATAGATTGACACAGAGACATATAACTACGTCATATATTATCGAAAAATTTTTTTTTAACAATTTATAACAGTAAAAATGATCCAATTTATTTTCACTCTTAAAATATCGCTTATACCAGTTTCTAAATTATCCATAGTAAATATTTTAGGGCGATTAATATTGAACGGCAAATCGAATGATAACTTCTATTCCGCGTTATCGCACCTGAAAACGTGATTCGTAGACTTTACGTACAAATTACAGGTATTTTGAGCGCTATATCTGGCAATATTCCAAGAAATTCAGGGAGAAAAATTAAAGAAATGTCACCATGGACGTCTCGCGAATTATATTATGCTAATGCAAAAACATTATAGTTGCCATAATAGCACCTTTATTATATTCATTTGTATTCATTCTGTACACCATGTAATTGCTTTGCTTTGCTCCGTTGTGACGTGAACAAACAAATAAACACAATGTCGCATTTATAATATAAGGGAGTAACTTTTTTCAAAACAGAAAATCCCTTATTTGAACAAAAAATTAAAATTCTAACCGGCTTATACAGAGGTAGATAATTAATTAGACCTAAGGAGATAAATTACATATCCATTAGGCATTAGTAGGTACAAGATGTTACAATTCACATGAAAGCGACCACAGTGTGGCCTTGAAAGCTGTATGTTTCTTTCTACATAATATATCATTTACTACACAAAATAAAATTTCTTTTATCTACGGTCATGAATAATTTTTTATTTATAAATTTTGCAGACATATATTTATTACGCGTATTTTTGTTTAAACGGATGACTTCAAGTCACAAGTTTAAACAAAGACGTGGATGAAAGCTCGAAGAAAACTATAACATATTCTATTAATTAACATCAATTTCATGCCGACGAGGTTGTCGGCAAGACCGTCGTCAAGATTACCTCGCTATGGCACTTCAATTATGCCTCGCTGAATTTATAGACTGATAAACAAAAGTAATAGATAGAGTAGGATATAGTTTAAATATATTGTTGACAGAGCGAAGCCTGTGGATTTTCCTCATTACCTTTTCAATTTTACTATACTGTTACTTACGATCAGTCAATAAGATCCAATATATAGTTGTATTTTCGTGCGATTCAGCAATACTATCCTACTAATATTGCAAAAGTTTGTGAGCATGGATGTATGTGTATGTGTATGTTTGTCACCCAAAAACTACTTGGTACGTACACAACAACACATAGGCAACTTTTTATCCCGATATTCCTACGGGATACAGACTTACGCGGGTGAAACCACGGGACGCAGCTAGTAAAACCATATTCCTACTCGTTCAATAACAACTTCTCCGAAATAATAAGAGTCCCTTATAAAAAATTGCCATGCTATGTAAGTAATTTAACCTGTACCAATAATATAAAGCTAAAGTGTTTAATTATTTGAACGCGCTAATCTCAGGAACTACTGTATCGAAAATTTACAAATTCTTTCACCGTTATATAAATAAGATCTAGTTGAAATTATTCAAATGGTCAAATGCATTTAATTACAATAAATATAATAATGTGAAATTGGCGTTCGCTTGCAAATATAATATAAAGGCTTTCAACACATATCATCTCTCATGAATACTCGTTTATCAGTTTTGATATGTTCTCATGCATTTGGAAGCTTTCCAAAACCTGACGTGTGGACCATCTGATGACAATTTGTGTTGCTTCACGGAAATCGTTTACGTTAATATCTTGCTTTACATTTGAACATTTTTGGGTTTCTTTAGGTATCCTACCTCACTACATATGTTTACCTGCTTTTATAAGAAATTCGCAGTGATTTTTTTTGGATATTATAAGTATAGCCGTAGTATATCACCATTAAAAGTTACAGCAATATCGAATATTTCATACTTTTTTTATACCTCAAATAAAACTTCAATTAAACTAGGTACAATGATTAATGAGTATTTAAACAGTGCCTGTATTTTAATGAGTTGTTATACAGGACTTCTTTCATCTACCCAACTAATGAGGTCATTATATTTTCCTACATTTTAGACGATTTATGCAATAGTATTTTGTAGTGTTATTTTTTTTCAAGTATTGTCGTAGTTTGAGTCTTTAAACTGCAGATTAATCTATTACATTATTTGATGTCACTACTATCATATTGAGAAGACCTCAATAGAAAATATACGATAGTTTACTAATGCAGACATAAGATTTCATAACTTACATGTTTATTCAAACGTAAACAATGATAGTATGTTGGATTGTAGCCAATTTCATCTGCGTATAGTATATATCACTATGAATATATTATGGTTACAATTACAATAACAAAAGTCCTTGCTGTTTCTTCGAGACAAATCAATGTAAGTGCTGAAGATATTTATACCTAGTAGAGTGAAGTCTAAGCATAGAGTTATACATAAGTATTAAAAAACTCAAAATACATAATGTTTGATCTCATTCATTTGTAATTAATTGTATTAAGTCATATTCGAAATGTAAAAATAGTCAAATATCTAGGAAATATAATTGTTCATAACAAAAATGAAACCTCTTTGAAACTGACATATTACGCCAAATTTAAATGTGACGACATGAGAGCTTTATCATAAAAATCGGTTCACTCAGAAAATGTTAATTATGAGGTTAGTTATGAGGTAACAAACACACAAAAACACAATCCAATTGACAACCTCATTTTTTAATGTCGGTTGAAAATAGAAATCTATAGAAATATTCTACGTCAATAGATAAATAACGAATAAGGAGCAAAACATGAAATACTGAATACATTTGTAAGCACGTTTTAATTTATCATCTCGCGGGTAAAAGGCATTATCAGCGTTATCAGTTTCCAGTAAATTTACGCGGGCGCCTTCGCTCTTATGTATCTGACTCAGCTTGCTGTCTACTTAATACTATCGTAAGATTTATACGTGTTAACTCAACCATCTTCTGAAATAAAACAATGTTTTCTTAGATCGGTGGCAGCGCCATCGGCAGAGCTGTCGATAGTGATTACCTATTTTTAAAATAAAAACACAATACATATAAGATTTTGGATTGGTGATTTGATGATGTGTAAAATTGTAATGTATATCTTTGAAAAATAATGAAGGGAAAGACTGCACAACCATGCAACTAATATTTCATGTCCCTTCAGTTGCCTTGAATTGCGTTGTCTGAGACAGTAACACATACAATCAATAAAGAGATACTGAAATGTATTCGTACCCAGATAACTAACAGTTTGATATGGGTATTAGTAAATTGATGTAACATCTGCCTGTCTCACACGTATTGTCAAGGTCTCATACCCAAAACTACGAGAGGTTAACAGGGAAATTTGGATAAAATACCGGTCAAGTGCCTAATAAACCACACGTAGTGAGGCGTTATAAATTAAATATTAAACAATAGAACTAATATTTGACGCAGGTTTTTTTAAGTAGCATTTTGATTAAAGGTTTCATTATACGCCATGTAGCCTTAGTACAGTAGGTACATTTTATAGTTAGATATGAAGCAAAAGCATTTATTATTTTATTTATAAAAGTAGAGGAATTTTTCAAACTTATTTGACCAGCTTTATCCATTTTTATACGAGCCTTAATGGTGTATAAGTTTCCAACTGTTATTTCTGTATAATTTTATGTTAAACCTTTATTGGAAGAAGAAAAAAACAACACATACGAGTATATACTCGTATATCTATTTGATTATTGAAACGTAGCAAGTGAATTTATTTTATATAAATAAAAGCTCGCATGGATCTTAACAGTAACATATAAGCATTGACATATTATGAGCCTGTATTTCAATTTTGGTAAGAATTACTATCATTTCTATGCCTAAATTTTTAACAAACGAATTAACAAATTTATGTTAGATCCCGTTTTTAATAAGTCTCTTAAGCATTAAGCTGAAATTAATTGACATAATACACCAAATAGGAAAAAATTACAATGGTAGAAAAATAGACAATAATTAAAATTCAATCAGGGTTCAACTTTTCAATGTTGAGAACTCTAGAGAGACAATTGGCCTTTTATCTCCATTAATTCAAACTGCCTTTGTGACGAAGACCTAAATGATGTCGCCGACAATAGCTTCTAATTTAATTATCTAATATTTTAATTTAATGCCGCAAGTTCATATTTTATTACTTTTGCTTTTGATTTTAATAATTTCATATAGCCTATTAAAAAATCATATGAAAATCAATCTTAAATGTAACTAAAGTTGAGAATACACAGTAAATATTATTACCATTACAATAGATGTGACTTTTCGTAGTATCCTAAACCACACTTGACTAATGGCAGTTTCACATGCTACTCGTATATTAAATACATAAAGCCACTTCTACACAGTGAACTTTTGGTAAAAAATCAGCTTGTGGTGTGATGACTGGTAATAAATGTAATTTGTTTATTGACATTTATATGCGACAATTAAAAAACGAAAAACAACGGGGAGGAGATATTCAAAAGGAGACTATTTTTTTAAATTTTTTTTTCATACATGTAAATACTTACTATCTAATATAGTATTATGTATTCTGTGTTACTATTAAATTTCGAAGTTATAGAGTTAGTTGTAATATTAGTAATTTTAGTATGACATAACTAAAATGTGCTAAATATTTTTGTTTTCTAAATGTAATAATTAATTATAATTGCTACCCATAAAACTCTGTTACAATCACAGCCTTATCTACTGATAAGGCTGTGTGTGTGGTAATTTCCAACACGGTACTGTTGGGCATAGCAAAGCTTGATTGTTATCTAAACATGTAATAATATATTATGTGAAAGCTTACCAAGGCTGCATCGTTTAGAATCAGTTAACATTTCAATTTATAATTCTCTTTTGCATGTCACTACTACTAATAATGTAAACTTGAAGGTTTGTTTGTTTTAACGCGTTAGCCTTACGAACTTAGCGTATGACATGTACGTAATTTCTGTGTGCTTAAGACTGCTGATAATATAAATGCGAAATTAACTACGTCTGTATATCTTTTTTACGACTAAGCCACTGAACCACTTTGGATGTAATTAGTCATACTTATGTGTTATAGGAATTTATCCCGGTAAGCCACGGGAATGGTATTCCCAATGGGAAATTTTTTCATGACTACGCTTGTAAAGACGTGGGCGAAAAGCTAGTGTCGGATAACGCATAAAATGTAAGAAGTAGTATACTTAATTAATAAAAATGTATAAGCATTTCAATACACCAACAATTGTCTTCTTAATAACTAGCAGTGGTAGGTGGAATGAGGAAGGATGTGAAATGAATACTGATTATGTTTCCGATCTCTTACCAAATATATCTATTGTTTATTTCGTAATAAATGCCTGACGTTTCGTTGTAAATCGAACATTTTATGAGCTTTCGAGTTAGTATCTCACGGGTCCAAATCAAACGCCAGTGCGAAAATAATTTCAAATCAACATTATCTTGTATGTGGATACTAGAAGAAACACTAATAATTACAAGTACTCAATATTCAAATAGGAACTGAAATAGGGTTCCATAAATAGAACAAGTAACTAACAAATAGAGTATGTCTAAATTCCTTTTAAGATTTTCCCTTTTAAGTGATATATACAAATTATTTAATATACTGAGGTAATATATGTCAATCCGACTCTATTATCCCGCTCTGAACGAAAAATGAGGATTTCATTTTTTGTATAACTTTGAAGGTATTAAAATAAATAGATCGCTCTAGTTTATGTCTTACATCGATATTAACGTGGTTTGCGGATACTTTAGTGCCCACTTCTTGTAAAGCTTTTATGTTTATTGAATCTTAAATGTTTTCTGCTCAGCATTTCGGAATAACTCCATTAAGTGCCATAAAAAGTCTATCCAAGATTATAATACGATTTATTTATTTAAATTTTTGTCAGTTTTGTAATTTAATTGAAATGTCACTAATGTGTTTTTTTTTCTTAGTATCGATAAATAACATGGACTTCGGTCTTGATATTGCTTTTTATTGGAGTCTCAATTAAATAGTAGAAAGGGAAAATGCTACATAAGTATTTGTCCACGTCCGTTCTATGCTTCCCCGTCAAGAATAGTGTGTGATAAATGACCAAAGCTTTCTATAAGTTTCTTGTAGTTCCTTATTGCAATATATTAGATGTTTTAGTGTATGTGTTCTTTAGTCTCCTACAAACAGATTCTAGCGTTAATACTTTCCAAAAGTGTATCTCATTCATGAAATCATTCATAGAAAGAAAGCTTTATGTGACTGAAACTAGCTGTAGCCCAAAAATAAATTTCATTCCCTATTTTATGTCCTTAGGGCTTAAGGCATACAATTTATCACAATCCTTTTTTAGCGGATCATAGCAGCTATTTGCATGTCAAATTTCAACACGATCGGTTTAGCAGTTTGGACTGTGCGTTGATAGATCAGTCAGTCAATCACCTTAGCGTTGTATATATTAAATATATTCAACCACTTAAAACAAAATTAAAAATTGACTTAAAGATTTAATTTTCAATGGAATTTGTAGTGACCTTATGTGACATACCACTCCTCTTCTATAATTATCGCGTGTTGCCGTTGAGGTTATTTTAAAACCAAAAGTGTTCATGCTAGTCTAAAACATACAATTGTTATATACATATGATGTTATTATATCTTGGTTCATTTTGTTATCTAACGAATATATTAATTTACGTACGCAACGGAAATAATAAGATAATAAATTGCAATATATTGTGCATTTGTAAATAGTTTTCCGAAACATTTTTGAAACGTCCAGTAAGTCTCACCATAACGATTATACTAAACCAGAAACGTATGCAACACTGAACGGAACTCCGCTGTATGTAGTCGATTAATTCTTGGCTACATTTGACTAATTAACAAACCTAACGTAAATAAGTGTGAACGAGACGGTTGTGGCAAGCATCCAAGATGAATTTGATGTTTCGAAAGAACTTCAGTACTGAAAAGACAGTTTCGGGGGGAGGGGGTGGGGGGAAAGCGAAAGGAGCTTTGGGAGCGGGCAGGAACGCGAAACGCAGGGATCGTGACCGCTTCTCATGCATGGAGGAACATCATTACAGAACTCATCTGTTTTTCTCAGCACCAAGGGCCAGTACACAGTACAACGATGGCTCAGGTAACTCTGGAAGTAAGGATCGTAGTTCCAAATTAGTGAGTACGTGTGATCAGTGTGGGTTCCGTAAGTTTGTTCTTGTTTATTTTCAAACACTTCCTAGGTAACATTCTTTTGAACTCTTTGTTTGATTAATGGTAAACTTTCTATTCTATTACTCGATACCAGATATATTTGAGTTACGTTTTCTATCGCTCTTACAAGTAACTAAAACATCTTTGGTTTTGAAGACTTCGACCTTAATGGAAAACATTAATAACCTGACTGGTTCAAACTGTCTATAAATACTTGATCACATTGGCGGTACCCGGATGGATGTTTACGCATGGTTTAATCGTGGCAGACTGACGTGTTATTATCGTATTTGTATCTAACTTTGTTTTGTTTGCCAACAACAATTTTACTTCAATTTTGTAATATATTTCTAATGACTTACGTTTAAAATGATGAATTCCTGCAAAGTGCTAACACAGTGCTCTGAAATGAGGAATATTTTCCCATATTGTTCCCTTAATAGGCTTTATTAAATGAAAATTATGTAAACGAAGCCTAAAGGAATCTAGGCTATTTGAGGCGTGTTTTAATGAGTCGCACCTAAATTTATATTTATCGTGTCGCATTCAACTAAAATGTGCTTTATTTAGGAATGTCTGAGCAAAACTAAATACTAGGTCTTATTTGTAAAGAAAGTGTATTTTTTTTAACCTATAACTTATTTACCATCGATTAGAAATTTAAGTAAGTGAGCAGGCTCACTTAAAATAGTAGCATGTACTGTAAAGTGAGGGTACACTTTTTTTACACCAACATTTCAGTCTCGCATTAATTCGAAAAGGTTGTATTGTTTGTGAACAATGACCTAGTATTGTAATTGCTCATTAATTCGAATAAGTCAACCAAATTCACTACATTTTACGTTTAATTGTATTTGATTTTACCTTTGCTATCGTCTGGAAACTGCACACCTAACAAGGAAAAATTGTAACGATTGGCAATCCCACATTTTCCCGTAATCTATATTCCTCATATGAGACCTGTTCTTGCAGTATGAAAAATATAGTCTGGTGATAACAATTATTTTAACGTATTACAGAACGATGTGGTCCAGTACTCGGTGGTGGAACGGGGCCGGAGCTGGAGCCACCGCAGCCGCTGGTCACCAGGGAGCCTTCAGTGTCCCTGCTGCGCTGGGAGCGGCCGACCACTACAGAGCGCAGGAGAACGGAGCCGGTTTCCTTGGCAACCCTCGAGAGAGATTGCTTCGTGATACCGGCACATGCCCTAGATCGGTTCCTACCTGATGGTGTGCCGGTAAGCGATAGAATTCTGTTGCAATTTCGTATAAATTTTTTTACCCGTGTTATGTTCATATCACGAGTTAAATTTAAAAATTATTTTCATTTTCTAATATATCGGATATCAATAAAGAGATTAATGCTCTAGAAATCGATAGATTCAGGTGACATAATCCCTTCAAAACACAATCTATGAACTTCTATTTCAAATGCTTTGATAAAATTAAATATATAAAGACATAACACAAAGAAATATACGAAGAGGGATCCATAACAGCTTTAAATTTAATTACGTCCATTGAATTGTTTTCAGTTGCCGGTGCCTCCTCCAACACCAGAGAAGGGAATGGCAACGAAAACTGCTCCAAGTTCCCTGAGCGTCCTCGAAGTGGCGGACCCAAAGTTATGCATTTTAGCTCACCTAATGAGTCCTCTAGAACCTATAGAGCCTATTCTAGAATCTCCACTTGCCAAACCTTTGGTGAAACAGAAAGCAGCCGCTGGAGAATTGTTAAATGACGTAGCCCAAGCCAATACTGCCGTAGGTGGCATGCTTTTAGCCAATATGGAGAAGAATGCTGAATTTCCATTCATATCTTACTATGTGATAAATACGACACAAACTGATCCATTATTATTTTATAACAATATGAGGAGTGCTTCGTTAACGAAGTTCGATCCTAAGGCAATACGGTATTCTGCAGCGCATACGTTGGATTTATATAGTGAAGTTGCTATGATTTGTAGGCCTCCGTTTAATGATCTCGCTGGAGGACCTAAGAAGTCTCATACACCGACTACTGGGTTTATTATCAGTGTGTATAAGGTCAGTATCGACACATATTATATGTTTACAATTAAAGAACTTAAATGAGACGATTTTAACTTGAATTTTGCTACCATAAACGTATACGTTATATGTAGATTTTATACCTTTGCAGTTTATATCGAATCTTATATTATATAATAATGACGACATAAACAATAATAAATGTTTTTACATCTACTATTGAGTCGTGATTTCGATGTACATGTATTTAATACTTATTAAATACCTATATTTAAAAACTTACTTGCTTTAATAAATATCTATTATTATTAGATTGCACGCATAAAGACTTTTTTGTTGCCACTTTAGTTACTGTTATCTATACGAAATTTTTAATCGTCGTCCATTTTCCATTTCCAGGTATTCGAAGGAGATGACGGCGAGCGCTTCGAAAGAAACTGGTTATATTGGACCGGCGCTCGTATGCTATACCGACATCTGCCACACTCCGTCGGCATGAGGAAGATAGCCCTGCATAAATCAGTAGCAGCACACGGCGATAAAATGTACTTACTGGTTTGCGAATGCGCCAATTTACTTGACGATTTGTCAGGGGCCGCCATGTTAATAACGGCTTTACGAGCCAGGTTGTGCGGGTACACCGGCCTTTATAGACCAATACAGACTTTTTAGTAGCGGGAGATGGGCCTTAACGGCCTCACATGTGTTTTAATATAGCTAAGAGATATCTTTTGGAAACTGATGTATTATTCGGTTGTGTTCATTGTTTAGTCTGTAAATTACGTGTAAAATAAAAGTTATATGTTATGTTATTTGTCTGATCTGAAATTAAATCTACCTAAATGTTAGGTAAATGTGCTCAAGATAATACTGATATAATAAATGACAAACTAATATATACATCAAAACTATCGCATGTTTCTTTGATTGAACGTGATTTGATTACAAAATAATTGATGTTTTAACTTTTAAGCATATTTGTGTGTGATATAAGCAATAATTATAAACATTTTAAATACCGAAAGGTGTTTAATGTAAAATAAAGATATCTCCTAGTAAACTGCCAACAATAACTAGATGTAAAAAGGACCAAAATACTGCGTTACTCGTAAAATTGTGTTAATGGCATAAAGTTAAGTAGGTACGTATATGAATCCATGTGTTGGTCTGTGCCAATTTGGTGAATATCTAGTCTAGTATTGTCTACGCCAAACCTTTATCAAACTAAAATCAAAATGCTTACAAAATATACGTAGGTGTAATACGAAATTAATAAAATTTCGTATATTTCAATTACTGTCCTCTTGCTTATGCGTTTCAAAGGGGCTATTCTAGTAGTTTGGCGCTGACGCTTTAAAAATTAAATCTGATACTCAGAGAGCAATTTTAGTCTAAGAAAATTTCAAATTTATTCGCACTTAGAATATGAAGGTTGTTTATTGAATAGACATTTTAATAGCAATAATTATATGAATAGATTTACTTGGTATAGACCAATGTGCAAGGGTGAAAAATATTTAATTATGTACGTATTTTCATAATTGATTTTACTATAACAATAGTTTGCATGCTATGTATCTATGGTTCATTCATAATAGTACTTTGTTACCTACTTTTTCTAGAACTTACGTCTATTTAATTAAAAACAAAGATTTGCAGAGCATCTTCTCATTTTTCTTCAGTCATACCTACTTATGTTATTTATTGTTTCTTCCATGTTTCTTATGACTGCATAACCTATAAATTTCGTAAAGTAAAGAAGTATGGTATCGAACATATCTAATAATGAAAACATATCGAAATATTGGTACATTCCTATTATCATTAACGTGAATGAAAATTTAAAAATGAAAATATCAGTATTAAATGTATTTACAGAAGATTTCTAGATTTATTACCCGAGATAATTGGAAGGTTTGATATTTATAAGTGTTAAGAAAAATGAGAATATGCTTACTGCAATAATTCTATTGGGTAGGTACCTACGTACCTAATTAGTGCTAAGGGTACTGTAACTTTAAACTTTGAAATGCACAAGGAACATTTTCCGTATCTGTTAAAAACAAAAAATTTGATCTTGTTTATATTATCTATGAAATATCCTTAAAGGATTGGCAGAATATTAGCAATATATCGCACCGACTGTTATTATTCAAATCTACGGAATACATTTTGCTATGGTGCTAACCTAGTCAATTTAAAATAGAAGTAGTGATAAGGCTTGTTAGATTTGGATTAGGTACTTACATTGGTAGATTTAATTAATCTTGCTTACATCACCAAGGCGGTACAATTAATTAAACTAAAATAATTCTATTGCTTACACCAAACTTGAAATTTATAGTCAAAACGTCTTTTATCATAATTTCAAGACTCGTTGATCCGATAAGTTTTAAACGATTCTTAACTTTGTTATTTTTTAAAGCATTTTAAAACATACATATTATGGAATAGAATCATCATATTCTATTTATTCTTACATAATATTATGTACACACTTTTTACATAAAGAAACAGGATATAAATTTTCGTAAGCTTACTATTTCTCTATCACTTATAAGCAAAAATTTATATAGCTAGATACAAGCTTGATTAAGATAGAAGATTTGTGTAAAATAGGCATAATCTTTTAGAATTGATTAGATTTTATTTATTTGATGACTACGTTTAATATTTTGAACAACTGATAAAGCAGAAAAGGCGAGACACCTTCAAAATATTTAAATAGTGTGTATTTAATTTTTATTATCTAAATGCTTTGTAAATGAGAAATTTTTAAGGAATAGAAGAGGAGCAATTTAATTAATTATTTAAAAAGTTTTCATCCAGTGTGTATTTATTCAAATAACTACAAGCAATATTAGAACGCACAAATTAAAATCAAGCAACCTTTTACTAAATTTCCCAAATTTTCTCTACACTACAAAATCACTATTTTCTTGCAACAATAGAGCGATATGTTAAATTTAGAATTGCAAGTACTTACCTCCTAATTTAAATAGCTTCAAAAGCTAGTTTTCAAGCCGACTTTTATAAATTAAGTATTTCAGTTATTTTTATAATAAAATGATGAAATTACTGTTATGAGTTTTATTATTTTACATTCTACTAGTTCATTATATAATGAAAGGCAACGCTTTAAGAAATAGTTAATTAATACATGAATAAAGTATATATATATATTTTTTTTTTTTTTTATGTCACGGCCGGAAATGGAGCTGGTGGGACGCCTGATGGTAAACGCTACCACCGCCCATGACCATTTGTAGAGGCGTAAAGTCGATTGCAGACCTTACGCCTCTACAAATGGATTGCCGACTTTAAATTGGAAAGGGATTAAGAAAGGATTGGCGAGAGGAATAAAGGAAAGGACTGGGAAGGGGAAGGAAAAGGATATGGGCCTCCGGCTCCCCCACTCACCGAACGAAACACAGCAAAATGCTATTTCACGCCGGTCTTCTGTGGGGGTGTGGTACTTCCCCGGGGCGAGCTGGCCCAATTCGTGTCGAAGCGTGCTCGACTACCACATAATAATATCTTTGGTATACCCAAATATGTTTACTTTCTTCATTTAAAGACCCTTTTAATTCCAATCCCTGAACTATTTGGAATCTATAACAAAATTGTGGTATCTTTAAAACTGGTATATTTAAAAGTATTAATGACATCCAATTAAAATTAAATATGTATACATTTTCTTTACTTTGTGTAGTTTTTTAAAACATTTTTTTACGTGGGAAAATCTCACATAAGATAAATTTAGTTTATAAAACACAACCTAATATTTGTACTTTCATTCTGTGACCTAACCAACCACAAAATGTATGCAAGTGACTAATTACTCCATTAATTCTTTATTTTCACAAACACAAACAACAGTTTCACAAAATTAGATCAAGTTATCTTATTACCTTTCACTAAACATTTTAAGTAAAAAGACATAATAAACAAGAAATTCAACATCTTTAGTGAAGCATGGATTATGCGAAATCGTTGATCTCCTCATTTCCTTGCGTCAAGTACACAGGTGTATTACTTATTCTTAATTTTTTTCTATTTCTCAATAGATGCCAAAATTTGCCCACATGGTATTAGGACATTTACAAGATTATGTTGTCCCAAGGGAGCATTTAATTGGGATGAAAAGTATCCTAATCAGCTCATACACTGTATATATTATTGTGGGAGTCGAGCACGCTTGGGCCAGCTTGCACCGCGGAAATAGCACATCCCCACAGAAAACCGGTGTGAAATAGTGGCATGCCACTGTGTTTCGTACAGTGAGTGGGGGAGCCGGAGGCCCGTTTCCTTTTCCTCACCCGTCCCAGTCCATTCCTTCTTTCCAGTTGTTAATCCATTCCTTTCCCCTTACCCCAAAAAAGCGGGCAGCGCATTCGCAGAGGCCCTACCTTTGCGAATGTTCATGGGAGGTGGTGGTTAGTGTGATGTATGATAGTGTGATTTGTGTGTGTTCCTGCATGTCAAATTTTCAGTGACTACTGTGAACTTTATTTTTAGTAAATGTTTATATTATAATAAAGATCATGAATAAAAGGTTTAAAGAAAAAATGAAGAACAAATTAAACACATTGAGTAGCTAACAATTATGTAATTAAAAACAATTTTTACCTAAATTTCTTCAATTATAATATACTAATAGCCCTTAACTCCCCTGAATCTTCTTCTGTTATCAAGCTGTAAAGAAAAAGGTAAAATATTATTTAATTTATTAAATCCCCACATTTCCGATTCAGTGGTAATTTCCTCAAAACCTTTTATTTATTCTTTCCTTAGTCTCATATTATCTCTGTACAAGTTTTCATCCAAATTAAACCTGCAGTTCATAAAATTGGCGAGTTCTAGCAAAGAAATAAACAAAGTCTTCAGCTTTATACATGAAAAGTGCTATGTGTACTCATTTTTATCTATACAATGAGTAACATATTCAAAAATTTCACATCTTATGCTTGTGAAATTAGCAATAATGCTATAAGTAGGTAAAGAATCTTCTCTTAATTTATAATGAGAATCAAATGGTAGAATCACAAATATCCTTACCAATGAGCGTTTACACTCAAAGAAACTCTGACGCAATTGCAAGCATTCATCTGGTACTGTGCCTAGTTTTAAACATTCTCTGGGTGTTTTTCTTTCCTAAAAATAATATTTAAAATTAAATACACGCCCTTCGTTTTGATAAATCTTGGGTAAAGAAATAAATGGGTAATTTTTTGGTAATCATCACAAACTTACCTTCTTACAACAATCACTATTCAAAAGACAAGATTTAAGATCTGCACGAACACCTGCACAAGATGACTGATCAACTAACCCCACTTCATCTGGACCGAAAGTAACCATCTTTTTGCTTGTGTATTATGAATTTGTAGTATTTTGACTATTTCACAAATTACAAGCTGACCGAAGATATAATTTTTATATTGAAATATTTTTATGTCAATGTCAGCGCTCCACAATGTGTCAATTTCAAAATTTGTTCTTGACATTAACAAATTCGCTTAACACTGTTTTGATCCAGTATATACGTGTATAATCTATCTTTTTGATATTATTAAATAAAAAAAGTAAAATCAGTAGAATCTCCATATTGAAAATTGATGCAAAATTAGAATTTCACAGCAGTTTTATGTTTCAGGCTGCCAAGTCAATCTTATGAATCCATTCAAAGGAGTTAAATCGACTACTTCACATGAAAAACTCTTTACCTTCTTATTTCAAAAGTAGACTGTGGAAAATAACGTCGCTTAACTAATCTACAATACAAATCGAATCCAAAATTCTGTGATGTATTAAATGATTTAAATTTAATGTAATAATAAAATGTTTGATTTTCACTAAGAAAATACTAGGTAGATACATAAGTCCTTCTGTATTCTTTGTTTTGTTTTCATTCATTTATACTATTGATGCTTATGTCATTGTCAGCTGATACATTTTAATTTTTTCATACTGTCAGCTGTCAGTTATCAATTGTCATCCATATAATGACTTGTTTTTGTTCACAATTTCTTATCAATTGATTAATATATTTTTATTAAACATGAAGAAAATATTTCCCGTTTTAAAAAGGAATTTATCACATGTTTGTAATTTGAAACCATACAAGGAAACCAAATGGTTAATGCCCAATGGTAATCCAACTGGAGTATACGTTTACAATTGTGTGGCCGAAGAAAGAGTTCCAGTAATCTTAAACGATCCTACAATGGCCACATGGTATTCGTGTGGTCCCACTGTTTATGACTCTGCCCACATAGGCCATGCATGTTGTTATGTTAAATTAGATATTATCCAAAGAATACTGAAAAGTTTTTTTAACATAAAGCTCGTAACCGCAATGGGAATGACAGATATTGATGATAAGATAATAAAAAAGGCGAAAGAAACAAAAACTGCATACAAAGCTGTCTCAAAGCAGTTCGAACACGAATTCTGGATAGACATGGCAAATTTAAACATTGAAAAACCCATGATTGTTACCAGAGTTTCAGATCATATGAATACAATAGAAAACTTTATAAAAAATTTAATAGATTCAAACATGGCATACATGGCTAAAGATGGTTCAGTTTATTTTGATACAACAAAGTTTCATTTATATGGTAAGTTACAATCAACACAGGATCATGGGGAACCAAGTGATGAATTTAAAAAGAATAATATGGATTTTGCATTATGGAAAGCATATAAACCAGGGGAACCCAGCTGGCAAACACAATGGGGGGATGGGAGACCTGGATGGCATATTGAGTGCTCAGCTATGGTCAGTAAAATTTTTGGCTCCCAATTAGACTTTCATGCTGGTGGTATTGACTTGAAATTTCCTCACCATGAAAATGAAGAAGCTCAATCCTGTGCATTCCATAGCACAAGACAATGGGCCAACTATTGGATCCACATTGGACATTTGAACTTAAAAGATACAAAAATGTCTAAATCTCTCCAAAATACCATATCAATACCAAACTTATTAGAAACATACAGTGCAGATACATTCAGAATGGCATGTCTGTTATCTAATTATAGGCATCCTATGGAATATAGTGATCAAATGATGAAAATGGCCCAAGAAGTTGTAAATAAATTTAAGTTTTTCCTGAAAGATGTAAGTGTTTATGTGAATAATAGTCATGAGGGCAGTGCGTCATATAATTATAAACTTTTGAACAGTTTGCAGCTAACTGAAGAGAAAAATTTAGAGGCATTAAAAAGTGATTTTGATACACCAACTTGTATCAATTCAATGCTAAGTTTGATGAGTAATGCAAATACCATAATGAAAATAGATACAGCAAACTTTTATCCTGTACCAATGATATTGATTGCAGATTATATACTTGATATGTTAACAAAGTTCGGTCTTCAAATGAAAGAATCTACAGAACATAATATATCAAATTCACTTATTGATACCCTAGTAGAGTTTAGGCATACTGTGAGGGAAAATGCTTTGAAAGCTAAAGATAAGGAGCTGCTAACATCATGCGATATAGTTAGGGATAAAATGAAATCAGTGAAAATACAAATCAATGATAGCAAGACACCATCATGGATTTATGTTAAATAATGTTTTAATATATTGTATAGTTATTTGTATAATATACTGTAAGTAGTAAAAGTAATTCCATAAATTTTGTGTTCCTTTTTTATGTGAGTAATATCTAGTAGATAATTTCGTACAATTTTTTTTGTACAATTAACAGGGAAACTTAAAAAAAAGCAATATTAGGTTTTCTCTAAACTTTATTAACATTAAATTAATTACACTTATGACAGATCACTTGAGTATAAAAAAACTAAGTCGTCCCTATCTCCCAAGTATTTTTTCCAATAACTGAACAATGCATGTCTACAGTAGTCAACACTATAACCAAGTATATATTATAGTTACTAGGTATTATAATCTTACTCAATATTGTAATTTGTTGTCAAATTGTGATCTGTAACATTTGCTTACAATATAAGAGCAATATATTTAATCATATTATAATGCGAATACATCGCTATTATATATTATGCCGAGAATTGACATCTCCCAAATTACGGTCAGGTGCAAGTTACGTGTGGACGATTACAGTAAGTTTTTACATAAACCGAACCTCACCCATCATATTGAATGCCCATTTCAACATATTATAATGGTTTCACATTGATAGATTGTTTGTTATTTACCGTAAAATAATGCAATTAATTGTTTACCGAATGTTGCGGGTCACAATTTGTTCATAGATTACAAGTCAGGGCCCGATTTCCGCAATACTATAATCTACCGTTGTTTTCAATTTTGCGATGACTTTGTAATGTTTTACGTGATTGTTCAGAAAAATTAACAAAGGTATTAAATTAGCAAGACTAAATTCAGAACTGTCATAAATTCCTTTTGTTCTTTTAATTTTCAATTTAGGTTTATCAAAAATGTGTCTGACTAGAAAATTAGGAATTGTACTTCTAATCTATTCCTCGGTCACATGCAATAATCGACAACATCTATCATATGCATTTACGCTTTCAAAGTCATTTTTAAGTACTTAAAACTTTAATTGTACAAGGGAGATATGATTATAAACCTAATTGGCTTGAACATTTTTGTCTTGTATTAAATTTTCCGCCTTATACACTT
>NC_052119.1:3617471-3623460 GCF_012273895.1 Zerene cesonia
CTTTCCATGCCACAAGGTAGTCTCGGAGCATCTTGTATAGTGAGTAATAATTTATAAATAATAAAACCACTATAGATAAGAAATAGTGCCATACTATTGAGCTAAACAGCAGACATAATTTAAGCAGTACCAATGCAAGTTGCAGGCAGACAAGTAGGCACATCAGTTTTGAAGGATTGTTGAATACAGTCTGAAATTAAATTAATCAATGCTAGTATTATAAATGCAAAGATTGATTATTCAATGAATGTATGTGTGTTACTTTATCACATTAAAATTACTCAAAACATTTTAATATAACTTAAGACACATAGTAACTTATAAACCAGAATAATTCGAATTTTTTTTTTAGCTTTTCCCTATGATTTTGCACCCAGGTTGATTTTTCAAAGGTTTTTACCTTTTATATGATTAATGACTTAAAAAATTGCTAACTTTCTGAGATAGTATTTATTTTTTATTTTATAAAAATATATGCAATGAAGAGAAGTACTTACATAAAACCTCACATGTGCCATATTAGTAGGATCCGCGGCGACGGTGGATGTATCCGCGATGTATATTTGATCATCGCATCGAACCCGCGAGCCTTGCGACCAAAATTTACTTCCAGACCATTGTGGCACGTCATTTGTTTCACTTGTTGCAGTACCTTAATAGATTAATAATAATACTTAATGGATTCTGTCAATTGTTGGGATGATAAAATGGACGCAACACACCTTTTAAATATTAGATTGCAGTAAACATACATTTTAAAATAAATTTATAAATAAAATTATTATTTTTTTTTTTGTAAAGCGAGTGGTGCCAAAACAAGTACAGAATTATTATAATTATTATTTATTCAGTATTATGCTACTAGATAAGAAGATAAAAACAACAAATCCATCCATGAACTCACCCTCTAATCTCCAAGACCCAAGATGCTTGGTTGCCCTATGAGGTACATCGCAAAACAACGCTGGCAACATTTGTGCCGCATATCGGCCGCACAGAGAACCCCATACTAACCCCACTTGTTGGGCCGCTGATAGCACATCATAATAAAGGTATGGCTAAAAAAACAATACGAAAAAATAAAGCATATGATTGTGTATGAGAATTTCGAATTTGAATTTTATTTACTTGAGGTGTTATCTGTAGAAAATTTCTGAGAAATTCTCGGCTTATGTTATTTGGCATTTTTTATTCTTTCATTTACTACCTGCTTTAGTCCTCACAGTGTGAAAAAATGTGATATTCTAAGCAATTGCTTGTCATTTGGACATGGTTTTAAAAAGATAATTTATAAAATAGTAAATAGTTTAGTGTTTAATACATTAGTTTAAAACAAAATTGAGCAAATTATAAATTTATACCAGCAAGCAATAAAATATGCTAATATGATAAGAAATACTTATTACAAAATCAGGCTATCATTAGTGATGAGATTTAAAAATAATTACCTGTGCAAAACAACATGGTACAAAACTTGTGTAATATGCACCAATTATTGAATGAAATAGTATTTTCTTAACTCTGAGATTGAAATCTTCTTTCAACATTTCCACTTCTAAACGAATTTGTTCCGGATCATGTGAGCAACTATGCATAGGTAATGTCTCTGTATGATTTAACTCCAAAAATGCATCAATTTGGAATCCAAAAAGTATAAAGTATATTATTGATCTGAAATAGTAAACAGGTATATAATAATTTTTACAAAAAAAGGATTTGGTTTGCATAGAAAAATCTATTTGTGTATGTGTTCATTTACCAGCTATATAACAGCAAGATATGGAAATTGGAGTAACATTCAGTTGCTTTTTTATAAGACAATACTTACGGATAAACCAAATACACCATTTTTACGAGAGGATATTTCAATAACAAATAATATGTACTCCATCCCAGCATACCAATAATTGCACCAAGAATAAACATCCTGAAAAGAGTTTTTGATGATAGTTTTAACAAATTGCAATGATATAACATAATAATAATTAACTATTACAGCTATATATAATACTATTAATATTATAAATATGAAAGTTTGTAAGGATGTGTCATGTTTGATGTGATATTTGTTGATGTTTGTTTGCTACTCTTTCACGCAAAAACTACTGAACCAATTGCAATGAAATTTGGTACATATAGCTGGACAACTGGAATAACATATAGGCAACTTTTTATTCCGATATTCCTTCGAGATACAGACTTACACGGGCAAAACCACGGGGCGCAGCTAGTATAATGTAAACCACAAATCTTTTTTGTTACAAATACAATATGCACAATATAACTTTGCTTTGGAGATAGAAAGTTGTGCAATAACTCTTTATTAATGAATAAACCAAATGAAATGAGCTTTTTTGCCACTTACATGTACAGCCAATGTTCCTATTCCACAACTCAGTACATTAAAACATTAAGCTTTGGTCCTCAAATTATAATTAATTTTACATACCTTGCTGCCATGGTGACATGTGGCATCATCTTAGGTGCTACAAATAATCTCACTATGGCCACACTTGCACTCAATAACAACCTTGGGCTTATTATACCCATAATAAACATCACCACATGTGGATCTACTAGATGGAAGTGCTAAAAGAAATTATGATTATAATAGCTTTTGTTTATAATGTTTATTTATTACTAAAGTGAAAAATAATACTGTTACTGTATTACTGATACATTAAATGGTTGAAATTAAAGTTGTTATTTTTTAAGTCTAGTAACCGAAAAACAAGGATATACTACGTACAATATTCTAATATTTCTTTCTTACCATTGCCTGTGTGGTATATGATGTTGGCAACCACCAAGCGGTTCTGTACAAATTCAGAAACTGTAGTCCTGTAGCTACTGCTAAAAATGTGAAAGTCATAATTTCAAACAACAACTCCCCATCTAATGGTATAAATGGGAATGGTATGTGTTTAGGCGGTGACGGGCCCTCTGGTAATTTGACTTCAGGAACAGGTGTGTTTGACGGGAGCCTTGCCCTTACACGTTTACCATTTGCAAAATCTTCATCTAATACAGGAGTTCCCTTGGAGAGAAATAAACCATATTAACGAAATTCATGGGATGCAAATACAGTGAAGGTATATAAAAAAAAATTATAGGCTATTTACATATGGTTTTTTAGTGGTAAATATCGACTTATATCTCAAATATTTGACGTACCTTTTTTGCTGTTCCTGACAGTTTCTTTGGGGCCACCATTTTAGTGGTTACCGGGGGTAAGGGCCGCTTAATTAAAGGATCTTTGATGATCTTACGCCGTCTGGAAATCGCGGTTGACGAGGTATTGCTGACTTGTGAGTAGGCCCACCGGCGAGCCAAGAGTATAGTCAAACAGCCAAGCACCGTTGGTAGGAAGAATACAACAAAAGGTCCACTTTCATCTTCGTCACAACTCATCACTCACATGATAAAATGTCGCAATATAATTATTTCGATTTTACACACTTGCGATTATTTTGACAAAATGTTGTTTGATACATAAATGACAAATTTCAGACGTCATTTTCATTGTGACCTCGAATTTGACGTTGTTACTTGTTTGACATAACCATAAAGTAACAAAGTATAGATTTGTAACTAATTGATACTTAATCTCTTCTTTCTTTTATCTATCTTGAACCTATTTAATCGATTATGCCTTTGAATATACTAATAAATCGACAGATAAAAAATTTAAAACATGATACTAATAAACACGTTTAATGACATGTATTATGCGCTGCGTTATAATTTTTATTTAATTAAGACCTCTTCACTACACAACGGATTTTGATGGGGTTTTTTAATAGATAAGGTGATTCGAGAGGAAGGTATAATCAAACTTCTCTGAATTTAGTGCGAAGCTGCAGGCATAAGCTATTACTCAATATAGGAAAGTGTAATTAGTACTTAATACTTGACTTATTTAAATATTTATACTGGACTTTTATACACAGCTCAGTATTTTTCAAGAATAACGTTTTAAATTTAAAAATTTTTCAAAATTAAAAAAGTGCCAAAAGCTTTACGGCTACGCATACCAAAATGACAAATAAAATAAAGATGACATTTTTGACGCATAATTTTGACGTTTAGTTAAAAACAAAGTTATTGATCCCGATTCCTTTAGCCGGCACCAATTTTATTAAATATTTATTGAAATGCGATTAAACATCGAAGTGGTCATATAAATAAATAAAAAATGTCTTTTGCTATTCTTTGTTCGTTTGTACTTGCTTTTTATGTGGTTATATGGTTCTTTGATTCTGTATTTAAGGTGATTGATGATATTATAATTACTAAGTAGGTAATTTTTCTATAAAAAATATATTAATAACAAAACTTTTTTATTTTTAGAGTTGTATGCATTACCCATACTATGCATTTTTAGAGGGAACAGGGTTGAAAGTTGGAATTTTAAATTTTACTTGGACAACCACTGCATTTAATAGATGCATCTACAGATGGAGTAAGAACCTTGCACGTGTTTTAAGAAAATGGTTCACGGTTGGATATTACATAGCAGTTGGATTGTTTCTTCCCTTTGTAGTATGGACTCTAATATCCTTTATTATTGAGCATTTTCATGAAACAATTCAAATAAATGGTGTGCCAGAGATCAAAGCTATATTACCTGGTGTAAATGTTCCCGCATCTGACTTTTGGATATATTTCCTTGCTATTGCATTAAGTTCAATTTTCCATGAACTCGGACATGCAATGGCCGCTGCACATGAAGATGTACAAGTTATTGCAGTTGGTGTATATATATTCACCATAATACCAATAGCATTTGTCCAACTAAATACAGAACATTTAAATAGCCTTCCCATTCTAAAAAGGCTTAAAATTTACTGTGCAGGTGTCTGGCATAACTTAGCTTTGGCAATATTTGCTATGATGCTATTTTTTGCCGCACCAGTATTATTCAGTATTGCTTATGAAACAGATATTGGAGTAAGGGTCACTGACTTCACATCTGATTCCCCATTGAAGGATGCTAGAGGACTTGACAAGGATGATGTGATAAAGGCTATTAACGCCTGCAACATTAAAGACTCTTATGACTGGTCATATTGTTTGCATGTTGCCCATGACAGATTTGGAGTATGCACCAGTGCAGAATTCATATCACAGAATGATGAAATAATGATGGAAACCGTCAAAGAGAATGGAGTGGTTGAATGTTGTCGGAAGGATGATCTATACAGTTTCTGCTTTGAATATATGGAACCTAAGATGGTTGTTGATTCTGTTTTACCAGGACAGTACTCTTGCTTAAAACCCAGAGATATGATTAAAGAAAAGTTAATAAAATGTACAGAAATTGGAGGATATTCATGCCCCAGGAATATGCACTGCTTAAGACCATCATTAAATAATCATACATATTTAATTATTATAGAGAGACAGGATAACAATGCTGTATTATTCTTAGGCTTACCATATGATGTCTACAATACTGTTTTTGTTGATCAATATTTTCCTAGAATGTGGTTATTCTCATTTTTCTCACCGACAGAGTTTGAAAAGTTACTTAGGTATATATTTATATTTTCTATGGGTATCGGATTTGTAAATATTGTGCCATGCTATGCCACTGATGGACATCATATTGCACGAAATCTTATTCAAATGTTAGCTAAAACATTAAACAAAAATGGTGATTTTGTTACATTCTTCACAATATTTACTGTATTTGTAGGAACATGTATAACACTACCAATACTAGTTTATTTATTCTATAAAGCTATATTTCTAGATCACCTTGAAAACTAATAAAAAGTAGAAATAGATTTTATACTTGTAGAAAACTACACTTATTATTGCACATAGTATGACATCATAAGCATGTAAAAGTGCTGTAGATAAGATAGACATAAGCTGCATTTAAATTTTGTAAATAACTAGCCTAGAATAGAATATATTTAGTATTTATGTAATTTTTGTGTACAAATGTATTATAAATTTTATGTACTATTGGCTGAAATATAAA
>NC_052119.1:3624460-3640881 GCF_012273895.1 Zerene cesonia
AGAATATATTTAGTATTTATGTAATTTTTGTGTACAAATGTATTATAAATTTTATGTACTATTGGCTGAAATATAAAACAATCATATTAAAAATAGAATGTTTTTTCATATTCCTAGCTTTTTTGCTGTATTTAATAGTTATTTTTTATATTTAATTAATGATTGTTGACATATAACTTCAGTTGCAGTGACTATAATTTGTTGTTATGCACAGTGCAATGTGTTTGCAAATTAGGCTACTGTTTTAATGGCAATAAAATTAAATCATATTGTTTCGTAATTGTATTATATTATTTATCAAATAAAACTAATCACAATCTAAAATATTATTGATTAAAAAATACTATATATTTTAACATAACTAACTTTCACTAAGAGCAAGAGATCTTTGAAGATCCTTTAATGACTTTCTTCCATAGTGTAACATTGATTTAATAACAGTTTCATCAGTGTGATGTTTATTATTTTTAAAATCTGCTATCGCCCAGTCTTTTAATTCGTCGCGAGTTCTCTTATCAGGCACTTTTCTTAATGTTCGAAAAATATCCCTATACAGCTTGAGAACCTCTTGCCGAAGAAGAAACTACAACAAAATATATAAAAAATTATAAGATAAAGATAATAAGTGATGTATGAAACACAAACATTTCCACAGTATTAAGATTCCCTAGCTTATTCATAAATATCTACCTCTTTTAAACCCATCGCATTTTTGGGCAACTTTGAAGCCATTTTTTTAAATAACCTATTATATCACAAATAAAAACATAACATAACTTCTATCGCTTAGTACCTAACTGAATAATATTTTATAAAGTTAGATACATTTTAATCTTATAGTTTGATTTATCAATTCACATCTTCAAATTTCAATATTTATTATAATTCCGTCGCTGTCATTGTCAAAGATGAAAGATTGATTTCGCAAATGACACTAGATATAGTAGGTAGCAATATTGCGTATGTCGGATTTATTTGTATAAATCCAGCGTAAAATGGAATTAGGTGAGATTATTCGTAATCGCTGTTTGTCAGTACAACACACTTCAATTCAATTGTCGTCGAGGCTTTGATGCTTTAATCGTTATGTAGTCAAGTACATACTTAATCTGTTGGCGGAGGAGAGTATAGGAATCTGTCTAACCCCGACCACTAAAAGATGGGTCGCATGGGTTGAAATTATGAACTACGAATACTAGCTGCGCGGTTTCATCCGTGGAACCCACGCGCAGTATTATTATTAATATACCCCACGTAAAATCTATTCAGTAGTTTATACCTAGAAGAGTAACATACCATACTTACAAGCCATACTTACAAACTAGCGTTTATAATATTGGTAGAATTTTTAACAAAAATTAAACTTCCTTTAAAGAGCAAAATAAAGTCAAGTTGTAGTCAGTGCTATACTTGTTTTGTGCACTTACTTGGACATATTTATTTTTCCATGTTTTTGGGTAAAAAATAGTAACTACCGTGGTTTTCTCATCGATGCCACTGTTAGAATTGTATCAAATTAAAAATATGAGCACTTAACAAGCACTAGCTTTCGAATAATAAATAACTAAAAAACAAGCTTTTAAAGAAAGAATCTCAGATACAGCCTATTTTATTGTCTATCATAATGAAACTATTTAACCCTGGCGATCCTAATCAGGATGATTGTCACCGATCCTTGATAAGTTTGTATTGTTAAATTTAGGTCAAAGTTGAGGCTAAAAGTCGGTTACATACAAACATACCTACAGGTAAAGCTTTAAAATAACAGAAAAAGAATAAAAAAAAATATATTCGCTATACGCTTGTTCTGTTCTAGGTATGTGAGGACAAAGATTCATGTCGCGTATACTCAGTATATCGGCTTATTTTTCAACCGAATTAAAAAGAGGAGATTATCAAAACATACTTAAGTATCTTAGATCGCGTATTCAATAAGCTTACACAGGGGACTCTGCTATAACACAGTGGTATTAAATTATTAAATTATTAATTTAAATTATTATTAAGTATTAGGTACCTGTGCATGCGACTTTGAACCCGCGGGAGTCTATAAAGAATGTAACGTGTTTTGGGTTTTGCTCTTACCTATGTACCTACAGGTTACATTCACAAATACAATTTTTTTAACATTGCTTTGTTCTTGTACTTAAATACCTTCTTTAAATTCCCGTAAATTTGACTTCCCTATACCGTACCTGTACCCTAATAATGTTCGAGCCTATTCCAAAAATTACAACCAAACAACATAGACAAAGAGGCAAAACTAAATACCCAAGTATTTGTCTAGTAAATCCAATAAATGTATTTTTGGATTCTACAGTTTGGTTCAACTGCTTGAATAAAGACCTCTACTAATTTTATTTCGATATTATATCTTCGAAAAAATTGTATTGATCAAATTTACATTTGTACATAAATTCCTATCTACAGATTTTTAAGTTTTTCTAAAGCGAAACGAATGAACCAAAGTCCGTTTTACTCATTTGAATCAGGAATAAGAAAATACGAGTTAATTTGATAATTGTAATTAGAAGTAGGTACCTAGGTACCCAAATATACTGTTTCTATAAGGTTTGAAATTAAACACCTATACATTTGAGAATCCTTTTTCAACTTAGTTAATCAAAATGTTTGTTAAATTTTTCTTTTTCTTTTTTTTAACGTAACGTAGCTAGTTAGCTATATCTTATTTATTATAGATATACTAGCTTTTACCCGCGGCTTCGCGCACGCGTTAAATTCGAAGGTTTTTTTTATGGTAAGCGCTACCACCGCCCATTCCGATTTCCGACTTCAAATTGGAGAGGGATGAAGAACGGATTGATGAGAAAAAAAAAAGGAAAGGACTGGGAAGGGTTAGGAAAACGATATGGGCCTCCGGCTCCCCCACTCACCGAACGAAACACAGCAGTATTTCACGCCGGTTTTCTGTGGGGGTGTGGTACTTCCCGGTGCGAGCTGGCCCAATTCGTGCCGAAGCGTGCTTGACTATTACATACAAAATTTTAATGAATGTATGTCTTATAAAAAGAACCCCTTCAAAATCCGTTCCGTTAAAAATCCACCCAAACAGCGGAAAGCGACTTTATTTTATGCTGTAGTGATGCCCTTATTACACTACACTGAATTTAGGAAGTGTAATAGCATTCAGCAAGTTTGAAATCAGAACCCTTAATTTAGAAGTTAGGATTGTTTTTGAAAACTAAGCTTATTGAAATACTTATACATTTTTTTTTATTATCTTATAACGATAGTTTTGTCGCGAATGTAATTCACTGAACTTGCTGAGAGTAGAGAAAATTAATTTTACAATAATCTTAATATATATAAATCTCGTGTCACAATGTTTGTCCTCAATGGACTCCTAAACCACTTAACCGATTATAATAAAATTCGCACACCATGTGCAGTTCGATCCAACTTGAGAGATAGGATAGTTTAAATAATTTTAATTACGATGAATGACAACCCGGGCGGAGCCGGGGCGTGCAGCTAGTCAATTATAAAAATGTCTTAAGCATCACTTCATGAAGCGAATAGGTAATAAGATTAATTAATTATGGAATAAATTAAATCTATTAGGAGTAATACTTATAAAAAAATATGTTTTATTTTTTATGTATACCACAGATAATGTAATATTATTCTAGTATATTACGTGCCTATGAACAATCTTAAATAAAGAAATTAACTGCTATCAGACAATTTCAAAAATCACAGTTTATAAAACTGAATATTTACTGATTCTGATTAATAACGTTGACAATAATTATTATACATTATTTATTAGAAATTTTATCATAATAAAAAAAAAACACTCTGGACAGTTTTTCAATATCATAATTACACAATGCTTGACGCCCAAAAGCTTCATGCAAAGCTCCGCCCATTCATCAGACGAGTTCGAACTTTGAAGCTTCACGCCCTCAAACGAACGGCATTATATACTATACAGTCGCGTTACGAACTTTGCGTGTGATAGTCGCGTAGGGTGACTCGCGTCTCCGTGTTTACGGACGCGTCTAACATAAAGTTTTAGAAAGAACTTTTTAATGAATAAACTTTTCGTGTTGATATAATATTGTGTTTAAAAAATGGACAAACCGGTTCCCAATTCTACTTCTCCAACCGGAGCTCCAGTGAAAAAAGAAAACGAAGAGGAAATTAAGGTATTTACTTTGTTTTTTATTTTATTTTTATTTTTAAAATGACAATTACGAAACATTTATATTTAAATCTATTTCCGGTAGAATCAGGGTTACGTAGCACTGGCAATCCGCCTGTTTTATCTGAGTAATAGGATACGTGTAGTATTTTTAAATATGATACCTATACTCAGTTCTCTCGATCTTTGCGGGAGATTTTTGAATTCACTTCCCCTGGTGTTTGGTATAAATTATTCCATATTAAATTACCATATTAATTACGTTTTGCAATATACAATAAAATGCGTGTAATATAACGTTTTCGAGGCCTTTTCCAGCCATTAAAGTGTGTAACGCGATATTTGAAGCGCGCTCGGATCGCTGTAACCAGAGACGTTGGATGTTTTGATAATAGATATAGGTGTTGCCACTGTGTGAGTGTGTTCGGATTGGTTTCTATAAACGTGTGCGTGCGGGGTAATTTTAGACGTTCCTTTGCTCAAAATGAAACACGAGACCGTCCCAGGCCGCAAGTAGACGTTACAATTTATTGTTTACACCTGATTATCGCATACGAACGTGGTGATGTTAATTCTGCGTAATCCATTCGCAATCGTATGCAGCGCAATAGAGATGGCAGATGCCGACAGATAATTCGCGCGCTTTTATTTTGGCAGTACGGAAATACTTTGACATGTCAATAACCCCATCGACAGTGTCCACGCGATAATGACGTCACGGGATTCTCAACAATTTGTAGCGAAAGTTTGAGGTCGATTTAATTTACGGCATTACGCGTCTAGTGTCCCAAATTTTTCAAATTTAATGGTTTTTATTTCTGTGACATAAGCTTAACATCTTTCGTTTTCTATTTCGTTTTCGCCTACACAGTAGGTAGGTACCTACGCAGTAAAATGAAAATTATAAATGCTATCTAATATTTTATATCTGAACTTCAAACGCTTCTTTTCTTACTCTTATTATTAAGGGGTATGAAAAATAGATGTCGGCCGATTCTCAGACATATCTGCTATGCACACAAAATTTTATAAGAATCGGTCCAGCCATTTCGGAGGAGTATAGTAACTATTATTTTATATTATATATTACAGAAAAGGTGTCAATGAAACTTTTAAAATAAAAAAGCGCCCAACAGACAAAATACGTTTAAGATAATTCATTTCTTTTATATTCCTGCATGACATTAAAATTATATAATTTAATATTCGCAATCAATGAAATATATTATCAAACCTACCAATTTCGTAGAACTTATGCGTAGAATTCAATAAGTATTGGGGAAATATTCCGAGGTTAAGAAAATCGTAATTAAAATAAAAATAAACACAACTTAATAAAGACTTATAAAGAGATACAGTTTGAGGATTTAATTTTGTGACGTTGTGGGGTTATATCTGGATATATCTGGATCTGCCGTATTAATTTTGAAATAACGTGGCTTTCTGTTACCAATAGAAATCGTTATCGGGTAATAAAATGTTCTACATATTTAAAGACTTACTCACTAATTCCCTCAAAAAAGGATTGTAGGTTTATCAATATTGTTTTATAAATATTAACAAATCTAAGTATAAGAAAAATCCGCGAGCAACTGAGACCACGCCTCAATTTTCCATACCTAAAATTCCATGTTTACGCCGGTGAAGCCACACGGGTCTGCTAGTATATGAATGCAGTGATACTAATAATAATACTATAACAATTGTACACAAGTACAAAATTATGAATGTCAAAATTTACCTAAAATTGATTTATTGAAGAGATTTGGTTATTTAATAATTATTTTAGTGAAATAATTATGATTTTATTACATACCTGCTATATAGGCTCTTTCGTTGGTTGGGTTTTTATTGCTCTTGTTATGTTTATTCCATAATAGTAATCGTTATTGTGCAATCATAATAAATAATGAATAAAAATTATACTTCAATAACAAATTTGAAAAAATACGATACGATATCGATGATTTCAAAAACTGCCTTTAAATTGAAAAATTCCTTCTATTTCGGAGTGTCCATCTACCGAGGAAAGACATAAGACAATAACACATCACGCTACGACCAATAGGAGCGGAGAAGCTGTGAAAAAATCTTCCTAAAACGGGCGAATCCGCGGTGCAAAGCTAGTATATATATATTTGTAAGCCTAATCTGATTCTCCTATTAAACCGTATAGGTGATATACAGAATTTCATCAAATGACTGAGAAACCAATTAATACTAAAAGTTTAGTCACAATTTATAATTTTTCAAATGAATACCACAACACCGATACCTTTTCGCGTGTTCAATATGAAAACGGATAAATATCATTCGATTTATATGTAAATTATAAACGGGGCATCGATCATCCTCATAATGTTCTCAACGTGCATGTCATAGTGGTTTCTATAATCGGATATTTGAAATTTCGCCGATAGCATGCCAACAAAATTACTCCGGTAATATACGTCAAGACTGAAACTAAACTCGTGTGTATACAATGTTTTAAAGGCATTAGGTTACGCGAAGAATCGGAGATTCACTGTAAAATATCGTGAAATTCAGTGCAAACATTATATTTAAACGTAGGTGCGCTGCGCTTGGCAAATGTATAAGCAAAGGATGAATTATAAAACGGATAGCTTTTTTTAATAATGCGTTGCTTCTGCAGTAAACTTTAATAATTAACTAAATCATAATTTAAAACAAAGGTAATATATCTACTGCTGTACTTTTCCGTGGGAAAATTACCAAAGGCGGTAGTTTCCTTTGGATGAAATTTGGTGCACTTCAAGTTTAAACGCGAATTGTTGAAACTTGTGATTTTTAACCGGTTCCATTAGATCGAGACGACACACCAGGGCGGGGAGCCTATGTGTAATGGATATAATAGGTCTAAAATAATTGCAGGGGTTGATAAACATGAGGGTGGGCTTAACTATTCTTTATTCCAAGAATCTCGTAGTTTATGCATAGTCACTTATTAGGGTGTTTGATGTTTTATAAACGACGTAAGTACATTTCCAGGAAAAGCAGCTAAACCTTTTAAATATTTTGTTTTTGGTGATACATATAACTAAATACGTGCAACTGGTTGGAGAGTTGGGGATACGCTGCATGATTACACCATTAGTATCGGAAGACATATGTGCCAAAACGTATTAAATTTTTGAGGTCAATGTGCGTATTTAATAAAAGCGTTGCAACTTATCAAAGCTGAAAGTCATAATGCAACATTGAACCTAAATAGAATGTTTTCCGCGTGCACTTTGCACGTCAGCGACATTGCTGCACTGCGCCCGCGCATATTGGGCCAAGGTCGCCCGTGTGTCGGTCACGCAACGTTAATAGTATCGTTTGGCTTTTCTCTTATCATAACATAATGAAATTAATAGCGTTGTATGTATTCTATTGTTTACAACTGATTGGAATACTTTATATGTGTATGCTATGGTGTTATTCAGTCGTGATAAACATTAATTGACGTAATGTTAGTCAATATTCTTAATAGGTGTCAGATACTTTTATATTATTAACTATATTGGTATAGTGAATTAAAAAAGGTCATTACAATCAAGAAACTAGAATGATGCTTTATATTTGTCGAAGCATTATGACTCCAGGTTATTTAGAAATGGATATCGCAATTTTGGACAACACTTATTAGTGCCTTTTATCAACTCCGTCTAAATCACGTAGTGGAAAAATAAAGCAATTCCTGTGGACGCAGCGAGAGTCCAGCTGAATGAATTTGATGTCCGTTTACTATTTAATTACAAGTTTAATTAGCTTAAGCTAAAACTACAATACATAACAATATTTAGGAAAAGAGCCATGCCTTAGAATTATAGCATTACATTTTTATTTCTCCAGCTTATAAAATTGCATAATCCTTTGAATATGATATAGTAATTAGGAGCAAAGAAACAAGATAAACATGGAAAGCTGAGGAGGGCGCTCGGAGTGACATCTGATAGGCGGTTGTAATTGACACTCGACAATGTGATGCCTGTGCATTGTATGTACATCTTCCTCTTAAAGGATAAATATTAGACATTTAATACAGGTTAAATATATTTAAATTTACTTACTTACCCCGGAAATTTTGTTTGTAATCTGAAAAAAAAAACTTATAAAATAAAAAAGCTAATTTTCCCACTTTCCCATTGGGATTTTTTCAATTGGAAAGTAATTACATATAGTAATAGTTGTAAATTAAAGTATTTAATCGAATTTATAATCATCATCAGTATATTCGGTTCTGATTGCAAGGATACCTACTGCTACCGACGTCCTAAAGCCACAATCGTCGATCTGTCATTGTATGCAGTATGTCTGTAACTTAAGCAGAAATCCATACGCTCTTATTACAATTTATTAAGAATGAAAATTCTCGCATTTCTGCTAGCAAGATAAATCTAGCTCCCTATGCCTGTTGTTCGTAAAGAGATAAATGTACAGTGTCACATTATTAACATCGTGTAAGAACAACCTGTTTAGAATTTCATACAAGTATCGATTTGTAGATGTAACTTGAGGCACGTATTCTCTTTATTTTCTTAGTTTTATATGGTAGTATCTTATATATGGCATGGCATATGGTATGACAAATAATACACTGATGTTTTTAAATGAACATTGCTGGTACATGAATATAAACATATAAATGGTCATATGAAATAAGTGTTTTAAATTGTATTTATATAGTACAACTAGCAAACGCGGCGAACTCCGTTTCGCCACCAGATGGCTTCGTTTTTCCCGCTTTTCTGTTAAAATTTTTCCTGAATTTTCTTTGCTATAAACCTCACGGAGCCCGAGACCTTTCCAACGAATGCAAAACCGTGGAAATCAGTTCGTGCTATCTGGAGTTATAGCGTCAGGAAGGAAAACCCGACTTATTTTTATATAGTAGATATTTTAGTATCATCGGAGAAAGTTTATAAAGTACATTCCAAAAAGTAAGAGAGCCGTTGACTCGTAATAGTCTCTCTCTTGCAGATAGCAGGTATTACATAATATTGCAAAAGAAAACTATTAAAATTTTTAGTCGAGTTAGATCACAGTATTTTCTAGAAAATTTAGTCATTAAATTTACTACTGTACCCAAACTGTAGCGCGAACTATAACATGTTATCTAATTGCAATATCATCGTTTCAATATCCTACTGCATATACTTACTAGGTACTAAGTATAGTTTCGTAGTCGAACTCTCTCAAACGTAGAGCCGTAGAGCTGTTGTGTAGAAAACTAGAGTTGCTTATATTATTATGAGCTTCATCCTCTTTTACTAACATCAATTGCTTAGCTACTCAAATGTCACATTTCAAAGTATAGTTAGAAAATATTTTTCTTCTTCCATGAAATTAGGGCACTCAAGCGAAGTGTTTTATGTTTGAAATAGATGAGGAAAGCACCTGCAACATTGTTTTGTTAGACTCAGCACTTACATGCATATATACTTACTATGCCATAAAAAATACCAACATGTTGCAAATATTACAATATAGATTGTATATTATTAAATATATTATCTATGTATTCTTTATAACATCCTCCAATCGTGCTATATTTATATATAGTATTAAGCGGGAGCTCATTCTAGTTTTATTGGAAACATTATTGTATTCAAGAAAAGAACTATTTGTAATTAAAAGGCCGGTAAAAGTTCTATAACACCGAAGTGCTAAAAGTGTTGATGGGCGGTGCAGTGGTGACCGCTTAACATAATGTGGCCCATCTGCCTTTTTTGCATGCCCTGTAATAAAAGAAAAAGATCTAAAGCTTTGAGCACTGAGTAAGTTTTGTTTTCAATGTTGACATTCCTTTTTTCAATCGTCTATCTATTAAAAATCAGTAAATTACGTGACATTTCCACTAAATCGTACACGAAAATAATTCATCGGATTTTCTCACCATAATCAGATAGACAATAAACGACAGCTTTGACTACAAATATCTGTGTCAATAAACAAATTTAAAATGTAAATCGTGTTGGAGACTCATAAATAAACTTGAAAGCGCATAACAAACGTACTAAACCCTTTAGACGTAATACGATACGATTGGACGATGACATTTTGGCCGGGTCGCTTTTAGCACGGTGTTGGGTTACTTTGGCATCAGATTTCTTCCCGCCTTGGCTCTCACAGTCAGCTATATTATGACTTTTTAATTACAATAAATGAATACACAGAGCGCGTTGGGTCATATTCAATAATGTTGCTTACGTAACTAAAATGTATTGAAATACTGTATTTTACATAATTAGTTATGGATTATGCATAAATAAAGAGACGTAGGCACTATCTTTAAGTATTGCCTACTTAAAATATTAAACGAGATAAGAACAAAAACGAGAGCTCATTATTTTTTATATTTCCATTAATATTCAAAGTTGTTAAAATTAATAAAAACTGAAAATGTTTCTGACCTATCTTTGATGAAAAAATAAATAATTATAGAAGATCGTTAAATTGTCTATCGCTAATAATCGCTACATTTTTTCTAAAGTAATAAAGTATATTTTTAATTACGAAATAATCTGAGGAGCTTCGCGAAGGTTTCAATCGCCGTTTTAATTATCCTAGAATTTCGAAACCGGATTCGCGTTCGTTAATTTTAGTGAAAAGTGAGATGCGATGGGTACCTACATCAGCAAAGCGTACAGTTTGTATAAAAATATATTTTCCAATGTTGAAACTAGGTACATATATCGTTTTTTTTTCATTGCTATGAGAGTCTTGGAATCAATTACAGATGTGGATTAGTTTTTTTGACATGCAGATTACAATTTTAATCGATGATATATCTGCTACGGTTAAAACCTGTTTCCGTTAGAACGCGTTTTACCTAGTAAAAAGTAGTTTTAAGTAATGGTTAAAATTTTAGTTAAACTAATGGTTGTTAGAAATTGTTGTGGTTTACTTTTTATGCATTTAGGTATCAATAAAATTTTTGTTAGTAGCTCGTAGGTCAGTCACAATTCTCAAATAAACAATCGTCGTGAGTGAACGCATTTTTATTTCAAGCCGCAAGCCTCAACCAAAATACGCATTTATTGCATTAACATATGGTCCTTCGAGCCGGAAGCCGAGCCTTCTTGTTGTCAAAACGCGGTTTTGGTAAGTGAGTCAGTTAACTATTTCTGACTTTATGTCTTAGGTATTATTATTTGGGTCCATATTGGTTTCTGTCATAATAATTCTGAAAAAAAAACTTGTCTTTATTAGAGAGTCTTTATAACTCATCATGTATCTTATGGTATTTTGACCGACTTACAAAAGAACGTAGTTTAATTTAAAAAATAATAGAATTTGGGACGCATCGGCTTCTACCACCCTTTCCTACAGACAAGTAATTTGACATTTTTTAAACTTAAAAGGGTCAGTAATTGACATTAAATAAAAAACAATTAATAAATTACTCAGTGCATTGCCAATCAATTCTATAAAGGGGCACTTAAAAGATTATACTGGACAATCCTGTATTTAATCAATATCAACTTTCCATGGAATTAAATTGATTTGTGAATTGTGGTCCCATTATTGTATGATTTTTAATATTTGTACTTACAAATAGTTTTTCTAATGTAACATATAGAGATACATCACCCTATTTGCTGGATGTTATTTATTTGTCTTTTAATTAATTTCTATAAAACTATAGCGCTGATGATGATGCTGACGGAGCATATCGAAAAGAGTTATAAAACTCAAGATAAACAACTCTCATTCATATTATATCTAAGAAAAATGTAGAAAATTCTTGCTTATATAATCGAAGTTTAATCAGAATTAACATCATTGAGCAATACTTACTGTGGAGTTATTTTTCAATATTCAAAAAAATGCGTTTGGATCCAGAAAGGTCTTCCGAGCGGTGAACATGATCCCTTCATAATTAATGCCGGTCTCAACTAGCTGGGCGCCATTGGACTCCGTTTGCGTCAGCCAGCTTGACGTTAATTTTAGTGTAACCAGACACGTCTGGCAACACTAGTTTTTATCCTGCGTCGTGTGTCATGAGCTTTATTGTGATTTGACACGATCCATTATAAGCGTAAGCTTTATGTGAGGACTTTGATTAGTTAAAATTGAAAATGTTGCGTCTTGAGAGGTTAAATACTTGACAACAAAAAACCGACAAACAAATCCTTTGTAGTTAGTAATTTCTTACTTTTTACTTAGTTATGATTTGATGTTATGCTGAAAATGTATCATAAATGTATTTAAGTAATACAAAGCTTTGTTATTTACATCTTAATAAAACATAAATCTTAATAATTTAAATACTACATTGTAAGAAGTTTTATAATGTTGTGATTGTTAAAAAAATAAAATAAACTATGAACTTTTTCTTTTAAACTTAATCGTTGTTTTGGTTGTAGATAAATACAACAGCGACTGCGTATTAAATTTCTGTTCTATTAAGAAAATAAAACTAGGTATCTTGTGTCTCATTGTAGATCGAATTACATGACAGCATGGGGTCACGGGAACTATACGTATCATAATCATAAATTATTATTTCGGCATCCATAAGTCGGGCTATAATGTACCGATCGAAAGAAATTTGACCATAGTTTGAACTGTAGAACGTAGGAAATTTTGAATTTGGATTTCCTTTAGAATTTTATCAGTAATAGCGTTATTCACCTTTTTATTGTTTTTCTATTATAAGGGTAGAACGTAGTGCTTTTTAAATTTTGCATTCAATAACTGTCAATTAAGAAATTAAAATATACAAGAAAATCTTTTAAAAGATGTTTTTTGGAAATATAATATGTTTCCCTCTCTATTTACTTCGATGTATCATATGATTTCCGAATACACCTGTAATTATAAATATATCTGTCATTTTGTTATTTTTCTAATGTTAAATGAAAATAAATATTTAAACGAAAAACCATTCATAATTTCATGAATTATGAGTACCTATAAATACAACCATAAGTGAATTTTTCGTCCCACAGAATATTAAAACACAATTGATATATATATCTGTATTAAAAATCATTGTAACTGCATATTAGCATAAAGAGCTTTTAAGCACTAAATGGGTCTTTGAATTCCGCGTTATTTTGTTGAAAATTTAATAATAGAAAATTACGTACTTATTTTATTTCAATATTATGATAATAATTCGTTTTTCAAACAATAAACAGGTCATAAAACAATTTTTATTGGCTGTGGCACCTTTTTAAAGTATTTTTAATAAAATTAATGGTGTAATTCGATCTTCGTTGCCATTAAAATTTCAAACATTTATCGTACGAAATGTGATACTATATTTAAACGATTTTTGTTTAACGGTTATATTGAGTTAAAGAGTACCAATTTGGGAATTATATATAATATATAAAAAAATCTCATTTTTCATGTTAGCCCGAATAAATAAATTATATAATACCATAAATTAATAAATATAAAACCAATAAGTATACTTAGCGCTTAGTCGGTCAAGAACTCACGGGTCAAATTTGTGTGAAAAATTAAAAATAGTAGTTTAGATATATATTTATCATAATCTATTTTCTTGAGACGTGAGCTATTTTCAAATGCTTTATATATCATTTGATATGCTTGAAGTCACATAGTTTATTATTTCCATTCAAAACTTAAAGATACGGTATAATTTTACAAAGGATCGAAAGCCAGTGTTGCAAGTTAAACGAGTCTTCCCGAAAGTGTGGTGGTTTCGCATGACCAACACAGCTCCTGCCCGAAGAGTGCATCGTAACTCGAGCTTCTCTTTGTTTCGCACCAGACGTTATAATGAGTAGCATGTGAAATATAATCGACTGACGGATATCGGAGATGTAATAGGACGCCGCGGTTTTTGTTGCGTTCGATTCAATTGCATAGGGTTAGATGTGGATTGTAATCTAAGTGCGCACTGAAATTTATTGAATTAGTTCGTATTGGTGTTATATTCTAGCGGTGTTTATTTTCACGATTTTAATTTCTCAATTTTACGATAAAATTATGTAATTTCTCTTATATATAGCAACTCCTTAAGATTATGTAACAGATAATATATTTTATTGCATTTGTATTATGTTTTAATGTGCAATTAGAGGTTTTTGTGTGAATTACGCGTAGTAACCACATCAAAGTAAAACGTTAACAATAAATACAATTTAACAATTCCTTTTTCATAACATATATTTCAGTATGCTAGGAACTGGGGCGTTGCTACTGCCATATGAATTATACAGTGTCCCCTATCGTGTGCATCATAAAAAGTACTTAGCTCTCCATTCTATAAAAATTAGATTCAAGTTACGTATTTATTAGTTGCTAGAACCTGGGGCTTCGGTCGCGTTTTATTTTTCATAAGTTTTATTTTACTTTAGTTTATAGGTATATATAACAGAAGTTAATTTTTCTTAAAACCTAAATTCTCTCTTCTCCTCTTATAAAATGTTTTTCTTTTTATTTTATACGGTAGTCTGGAAGAGATCGCAATCTAGCGATAAGACCGCCATTTGTGTATATTCTCTCTTTTGTTTGTTTTTTGTAAATTTTTGTGTGTAATAAAGTTATCTATCTATATTATAGGTACACAGAACACAAATTTCGATGGAGATGATGAGATTTACGCGAGATGTAGAGTACATAATAAAACCAATGAAATTTAGAGAAGGCCCCTTGCTTAAAATGAAAGTTGACGGCTTTGCAATTGAGACAAAAATTACAAAAACACTATGACACATTTATGAACAACCCAATTAGTCTTATTAGAAAAATCTGCAATTAGAGTACAAAATTTAAATTATTTTATTTAATTTTTTAAGAGTATATAATAATTACGTTATTTTTTTAATGTTTTAAGTAATCCACTACTAAATTCTGCTGCTACGTGCTAAGAACAGGTGTGATTGTGACAAGCATTCAACTCGTTATTATAATATTCTGATATGTATCATGCTGTGTAGAAATGATTTTCATTAAATATCTGTTGAAACGTGATATAAACATTAGTCAGTAATTTGATGATTATTGGTAGCTACTAGATTGCCATTCTAATTATAAACATAAATAAACCAGCAATAATTATAAATCATAAATATTTGTGATTTACATTCGATAAATAACATAATTGGCAATCGAAATTAATAAATCTATCAGGAACGCCGAATCTGTACTGAATATTTGTTTCCGCTCACATTAGCAGAGCGATCGTTTTACACGGCATTAGGTAAATTATCAGCTCGACTGGTCGCCGACACGCGATATCTCTGTGTACACAGTACTCTGCCCACTGGCCACTGTCTCGCCTCTGTGTGCATAGTATCCTATGAATACAGAGTCATACATAGATCTCTACTATTAATTTCTATAAAAGTCGTGAAGGATATCTGTTTCAGTTTTCGCATTGATGGAACCTGTATTGAAAATAACGCCTGTGGCCTTTTGAAAATGGTACACTGACTGTTTACCTCAGGACCTTATTTTGATTACCTATTTTGTGTGATTTAATTAGTGGTAACGTGATGAAGACCATGATAATGATGATGGGTTACTGTTTTGGATGATAAAAGATTTTGGGGGGCCCAGAGAGACGAACTCGTTTTTTTTCGTAATGGATATCTTCTTAACAACTACCCTAACTAACTAACCATAAATCCTTCTTACGATTTCCATCGAATCCTTTAAATCCTAGTAGGATTAAAAATGTTGTGTAATTTTCTGTCAAATTTTAGTTAAAATGGTAAAATATTAGCACAGAAATATGATGAGATATGGAAAAATCAATAATTTGCCAACTAATATACAAGTGCAAACTTAACACAGTACGTTACAAGAACGTAAACAACGTTCAGCTAAAGACATTATACGTTATATAATTTCAATTTATCAAGCAATGAGAGGGAACAGAAGCTTCTTTGTTGTTAATAGTATCGCCTTTGTAATTTCCAGTGTAAGTTTACTGGCAACACTGGCATGCGTAGGTCGGGGTGTCGGGTTGCCTGCGAACGCTCCTAAATTTACCTTCGCCGTGCTACCGCCATTAAAAGCGTTTATGTTATATACGATACCAATATCGGTGCACGGCTAATGTTACTACTTTGAGCGTGCGACACGCTTTTGTTGTTTTACTAATCATTTTTTGTTAGGTTCTGTAATAAGAAATAGTTGTTATGATGCAGGATTTTTTATACAAATGGTCAAAGAGTTATAATTTACGTTGTATTTTAGTCCGGTCAATTTAGACCAAAAAATGAGGGTGAAGTTACATAAAGTCCCAACAAGCTGAATTTCTGTGAAG
>NC_052119.1:3641881-3655074 GCF_012273895.1 Zerene cesonia
CTCTTGCAACTATCCAATAGTAGTAAATCATTAGACGATGATGCGATACCTTGTAATTGAGCCAAGTAATCTGCTGGTATGTTGGTCTGCGTTGATATTATGAGATAATCTTTTTGTTTTGGCTGTGTACTATCAATAGAGTGTGCTACAGCACTATGCAACGGCAGGGATATGTCAAAACCATATCTAAATGTCCATGTATCAAATCCTGCCCCTGCTATAATAGCTTTGCTTGTATTGAGATCAATAACTGTATTGTAGTTTGGTGCCGAGCCGGGGACAAAATTAAATATGAGATGATTTTCTCCGTTGTTCCAACTATATAGGAAAATTATTAAATTAACACTAATTGTACTTCAGGCTTTGAATATAACTAACAGCAACACTCACATTGTAGAACAATTTAGTTCTTAATTATAACTTTAAAGTTGTTTAATAATGTTTAATAATGTCTTATTTCTAAACATTCAGTAGAGAATTTTGAAGAATTTATTTTTAATATACAAAAACATACTTGCTAAAAGTTTACCCAATCTGATATCTGGATAGACTTTATAATAATTTTTTTCTTATTGATTACGGTTAAACTATTTAACATAAAAAATGTTAGCTTTTTGTATGTAGTTCTTAATTTTGTGAAAGCACTGAATTCTGACTATCATTCTTTTATTTTAAAATAGTTCAAAATAAGCAATGGTTAAGTATAAATATTATATTAATACTTATTAAACATTTCACCTACATGGAGTATGGAGCATTTTTTTTAATTTATCACAACTTTTTAATATATTAAATTAAAAAATTAAATTACTTACTGCTGTAATGACTGCAGAATTTGTGACACATGTTTTTTTGAAAAACGATTTTGATTCAAAGTATCTATGCTTGGTATTAATAAACAGGCTTCGTCAGGATTAGGCGTATAATATTTACTATTTTTTATTGTGTCTAACATTTCATAAAACTCTCTAGAAAACTGTGATATTGCTTTCCCATCTTCAGTTCTGTAATCTCGTAAAGGGTAAATGTAAATTGTTATCTTATCGTGGCCTCCTCTTCCACATTTGTAGACATTAAAGCAATTCCAATAAGTGCAATTCACAGCGCGAGGCTCCGAAAAAGGAGACTCGTTTTCCAGTTTAACCACGGGTAAGTTCACTGCATCCAAATTCACTGTTTCATGGAATTCTGTTCGCGGTGTACTTCCAGCGAAAACATTAAACACTACAGTAAACACTAATGATATCACTATAAACAATAGTAGACCGACGAAGAACCTATGATACAGAATTTTCCTATACGATTTATACTTCGAATGCTTGCTCGTTTTCAGATGCAAATCCGCAGCCATTTGTAATTTTAACTATTAAATTAGTACTCTTAATTTATATATGGCACCCATTATTAGGTACATGGATAATCTCTCATTCAAAACTTCATGAATTTATAAAACACTGTACAAAGCTGAAGCTTCTCATTAATTTGAGAGATGTCTAATGTCGACAGTCGATACATCGATGACACGAACGTCTGAGTTCTGACTGCTGACAAAACGTTTGACAGCTAGGCAAAGTTTAAACTACGATAGGTACTTGCCATAACATATATTTTTTTCCTATTAATATTAGGTAGCATAGGTACATTAATTATTTTCCTCTTTTTTCCAGTCGTGTTCATCTTAAGTTTAAAGTACCAGTACAGCACCATGTGTGCTTAACAGATGGTAAAATTTTGTATATTACTATATAATATCATAACATCTGTATAATACTGTTTGAATTCGTTTTAATATATATTACGTAATTATAGTAAGTATTTTAGCATATGAAGCATGCAGAATTCTACTTGACACAGTTTATTGCTGCTAATTGTGAACGCTGCCATATGTCAAAACGTAAATATGTAAACTTTCTTGTTTTCATGTCAGTTTTGTGTTGTGCGTAGTTGTGGTTCTGTTTCTGATGGCTTAATTAATTTTATTATTATTTTATTTTTATATTCCGGTTAAATATTTCGGTTTGAGCTTGACCCAAGATGGCATTACTACCTCCTGATCCCGTTTATACAATCCGAAATGTCGATAACCTGCCGGTTTACTCTTTGGCGTTTAACTTTCTACCCGGCGGTCTCGAGAGGTTACTAGCCGGTTCAAAGAATGGATATGTTTATGCATACAACCTTCAGGTGAGATCTCACGATCGAAGAATAATGAGTTCTATTTACGCCTAACCTATATCTGCGTCACAAATTGAAATATGAGGCACTTCTACGTGTGCCACAACGCTTTGTTTACTACCCTCGATTTGCGACCTAGAAAAACAACTGTTCACATTTGTGCGTTATTGCCAATATTTGAATAGACTTTGGAAATATAATTATAAATACATATTAATGATTTACTTTGATTCTTTGTTAGCATTAGTTGTACTTATTAAATATTGTAAAGAAATACAAAAATGCCAATCAATAATATAATAGACATATAATCGACATATTTATTATTAGTTTGTATATCACTTAATAATTAAGTTCTATTTATATTTGTACTTTTCTGTATATTTACAGACAAATCGAGTTCAGCAAAAAATCCAAGTTGGTCAAGCTCCCATTCTTCATCTATTACATACTGATGATCAGTTAATAACCCAGGAAAAGGGTGGAAAATATAAAATTTTTAATTTAACAAACACTGGTTATAAAGAAGCATACAATATTGACATTGACTATCCTGGTTTTTGTCGATTTGAAGCCAACACAAAACTCAAAGTGCTATATGTACCTGATATGGAATCCAAAATATACATCTATAATTTTACTGGTGAAAAGATTGGATGTTTGCAGCCAGAAACCCAAGATCCAAAGCTTGGAGATCCAATGTGTATGAAGTATATAGAACTAGCATCTGATAAAGCTCACCTTCTTGTGGGCTATGAAGCTGGATGGCTTCTTCTATGGGATCTCAACACTAGTCAATGCATTGGTAAACTTCAAACAAAAGAATGTCCAATGTCAGTGGATTTTTATATGGAGCAACAAAGGGGCATCATTGGCAATGCCTCTAATGTGATACAAGTATTTAGCATAGGGAGAAAAGACTTAAGCTTGGCCCATGGTACAGATATCACAATTAAAAACCCTGGAATCAATAAAGTACAGTCCCGTTCGGATGGAAAAGTTTTTGTTTCTGGTGGGTGGGATGGCCACATTAGAATCTTTTCTTGGTTTTCCCTTCGACCACTTGTTGTGCTCACTGAACATAAGCGAGCCATACAAGACGTTACATACTCTAATCAAAAAGTATCCATGTGGAATGCAGACATAATGGCTGCTGGAGGGCTTGACGGGGTTATAACTCTCTGGGACTTATACAACAACAAAAACAATAAGTAAAAAATGCAGCTTCTGCTCTTATAACATTTCTCTAATTAGAATTGTAGCAACTGAAAAGCCAAGTTGTATGATTGATAATATAAAATAATTGTTCTGTTTTCAAAGCTTCATTACAACCTAGCTGCCTGTCATTATTATTTTGCCATGTCAACCATCAAATTGAGATCAATTGATTTATATTTCAGTTGCATATAAAATCCCACATTTTCATATAATAATTGAATTAAAATGTCTTAATTTACGAACCTCATTTTTATATTACTTAAATTTCGCTTAATCTCTGTATTAAATTGGATCTCATTACTAATTATGTAATTAGAGGCGTGAAGACAAATATTAGACGAATACGAAAATTTGTACAATAATTTTGAATTTGACATTGTGGCCAAGTTGGTAGATTAAGTATAATCTTGTTTCAATAAATCATGAATACCGATGCCTATTTTTCTGGAATTTTATTTGATAACTGTTTCTATTTCACTAATTAAAGGTATTCGAATTCTATAAATTGTGTTTGATTTCATTTAATTTTAAATAATATACAATTATTTTATTACTCGAACTAATATCACGTGTAACTAAAGTCGGGAAAATTATTTTTGTTTCAATAAGCTACTAAAACTGTTGTGAAAGATAATAACCGAAAAAGCAATCCAATTGATCTTATTGGGAGATGAAGATAGAAACTTTAATTAAAAATCAATTGTGTACCATTCATAATCCGAAATTTAACAATTAATAAGATACATGTGAGGATTGTGGATGTGGAGTGTCGTCTTATTAGCTATTATTGTTACGACATATGCTCCTTATCAAGTGTGTTCTAAATATGTAGCTGAGATAATAAATAATTTACAAGTTGAAAGCTATCAGAGTAGGTACGGAATATCTACGACCGCACGTATAGATTATGTAGGTACATTATGAATCATTTTGTCTCTAAAGCTTACTAACTCACTATATAAGTCGATTATCTGTCTGCATCTAAGACACTATGATTTTCCAAAATTTCAATACATTTTATTTGTTTACTTCTTTTAATATTTTCTACACTATCTACCTTCTATATGTAATAAGCATAATACTAATAGTTCTTGTACCCACTTGATTTGATGCAGTTATGTAGGTTTACATTATTTTTTTCGTAGCAACACGCGCAGGAGCTATACAATATGGATGATTTCTGGGTTCTATGTAACCCCGAAACAGTGGTTGGTTTTTTTTTTTTGCTAGTAGCTATGTGCATTAATTACGTAAAAGCCACTGGGCAGATTTTAACAAAATTTTATATACTGAAAGACTAGTATTAGATTCAACAGACCACATTTTATTTGAAAAAAAAATAAAGGTGTGTAAAAAATTTCATAACCCTTAATGACAAGAGTGAGGCTGAACAGCGTTCGCTGGATCAGCTAGTAAAAAAAAGATGTTGATTAGATTTTCTGGCGATATATGGAGAATTAGCTTGAACGGATCGTAACAAGACATATTTTTTCATTACAATTTGATGTAGTATTTTAGTGTAAAGTGTCATGTATTTACCAAGTATGTTTCTATTATACAAATTATTATTTCAGGTGGAAGCCAGTTAACTGTTATAACGCGTATGTTTACGTGGAAATAGGTTTCTCCCAAATTGTTTACAGTGAAAAGGTGTATTTCTCGTAAAGTAAAAATAGCAAGTAGCATGTGAATTGTAGTCAATTATTCACTTCTGATGTTCTTTAAATGTTCCATGATCCTAAATGTATATTGAATCGAAATAAAAATAACAAAAGGATTTTGCTATAAATTCTTACAATTTTTGTTTATTTTAAACGGTGTATAAATTGAATACACTATTTAGTAGTGGCAGCACGTAGCGCTGTCATATTTTACTGCTACAGGAGGTATCTAAGTACAAATGTTCAGATATATTTGTATGTATTTGGTTTGTTCTCGAGGCGTCTATGTTGGTTAATGCTTGGTTATTTAAAGTGAAATAAAAATAATGTTCAGAAATTCTTTATTTCAATGAACATTGCCTACAATGATATCACGATATATGTGCATTTTAATAATAAAGTTTAACCTTACAATTACCAATAATTATTATTACAATAAAATTAGTTAACCGTACTTAAGCCTAGGACTAGTAATTTCAAAACAATGAACTGAGTTCCTTAATTTGTGATATGTATTAAATATAAATGGTATGATTAAGGAAGTATCTACACTTGAACAATTTTTCTTGTTTTGTGAATAATTGTGTCGTCTTCAGTAGCTACTTCTACGAGTCTCCGTCGTTTCCTCAGCGGGCGCGACGATTCCGACGGTTCTCTTGCCTTAGTAACGATTTTAGCCATTTTATTTCCCAATCTTGTTATTTTAAACTTCGGTAGAGTGTGCTCTGGATTAGTTTCGACCACGTCACCATTGTCTTTTTCACAATCAAGTCTTTCCTCGCTTTCTTTATTTATATCATGGGTTGAAGTATCTTCATTTTGAGTATTGTCTTCATCTACCTTTTTAGCATCATTTTTGTCACTGTTTATTGTAAAGTCAAGCGGGCCTTCTGTATCATCATTATTGACTTCAGTTTTGACTTTATTTACTCGATGCGCTTGTAAGAATGACGATAGCGGAATCGGAATAGGGATAGGAAGTGGAATAGGCAGTACCACAGGATATGGAACTAACACAGTGACCGGTGGAGGTTGTCCTATTGCTTGGGCGAAATTAATAGGTGGCATTAACCTTGGCCTCTCAGGCGGCATCATTGGACGAGGAGGCATGAATCCAAACCGTGGTGGAAACATTCCTGGATGTCTATAGTCGTTCATGTGCGCCGCATTGTTTTCAAGAAAAACTGGGGGTGGCATTCCGAACATTGCATTAGGGAATGGTGGAATTTGGGGGTTTGCATTTGGTGGTGAGTGTATTGCACTATTCCCAATGGTTACAGATGATGATGGTGACGATCCATCTATTGAAGGACTACACATCCTTAAATCCTGAGCTTTTGGTGTAGTAGCGTGTTGCCTCAACGATTGTGACGTCACTGTGGACGTACATTTGGATGACCTGCGCTTTCGCAAATTCATCTTGTTATTATGCCGGAGTTCTTTTTTCGTATCTGGAGATTTTTGTGTGAACGTTTTTTCTTCTGGAATTTTCGGATTCATGAGTTTAGCCGTCGGTGCAACTGTTATTAGTGGAACAGGGGATTTTCTATGGTTCAATGGTTCTGTCTTATCATTCGTTGGTTTACTTTCTGCATTTGGAGATCCAGACCGTTCTGATGCGGGCGAAACTGAACGACTCTTGCAGTTCTTTAACCACAAGTCTGGTGTGATAAGATTAGATGTTGATGACGAGCTTACAAGATGTGGGTTGAGATCAAGATGTGCTTGCGTCTCGCGACAAAATATGTGCATCTTATATTGGTTTAAACATTTATCTGAACAAAACTGGAGCTGCGTTGCGCCATCCTGGAAGCAAAAAAAAAAAACATGTATAATATACGTCATTAAATTTATATATAGAAACAATTCGAATAATAATAATTCGTGTATTTAAATGTTTGTATATGTAAATATCGCAAGCAAGCAAAATATCGCAGATACATCATCATATTTCATAATAAAATACTAGGATTTTATCTCGAATGACTCTATAGCCCTGAATGAATCGGATGAATTACAATTCATAATGGGTATTTACCTGAAAATCCACGTAGGCAACAGTATGACGGACGTGCCGACACCAATCGCAAGTCTTTGCACGTTTAAAATTCGCGCGTCGCGATTGGCTGAAACAGAGTTCTGAGCAGAAAACTGCACCCGCTTGCTGGAGGGCGCCACTTTCGCTTGTTATGTTCCTGTTGCACCAGGAACATTCATCTGTAAAATGAAAGTAACTGTAAGCCTTTTCTTTTCTCTCGATAAAAAAATTGGAAAGAATTGTGAAAGTAAAGCATAATCTAGCTATAAAAAAATAAATGAATTTATTTATTTTTTGTTGGGCGATTTATATATAGAAAAATTTCGAATAGCAAATTAAAAATTGTTTATGGAACTGAAATTTTAAACCTTAAACCCCTAACTAAAAAGTTGTGATTGGGTATATCTACTTAAATTTATTTATCGTACTACAAATAAATGTTGCGTATCATGAATTTTACATTTTCCCCATAAAACATTGCGTACAACGAAAACAAATGATCACCATAATTTATCCAATATTTACCATTGTGTGAATGCACCTTAAATCGTATTGAACAGTAATTTTTAATTACATTAATTCCAGAAACGCGATAGGCACAGGTTTCTCATTAATGAAGCCTCGTTTCAGACAAAAGCAATGATATCTCGTTATGGACCTTATTAATTTCTGTTTCGCGGACTAACGATTCGAGATCGGATTGTACGATATTTGAGAATCTGTTCATTACGTTTGGATTATTCGTTGCTGACTATTGCATGTACTTACCTACCTGTATTTTTAAGGGCACTGTACGAATAATTACAAAAGGTTTTTTCTATAAGAAAAGGATGCAGGCGAATGCTAATTTACTTGGTAGGTTATATAAGAAGTATCTAACATACCTGAGATAAATCTATTTTTGGAAAGGCATTTTTTTTAAATTCAGGACTAATTTTGGATGACTTGTGAACATTTCATACTTCATAATAAGAAGAAAGAAAAAAGTTTTCACTAACGTGGGTCCAAGTGTGAGTTAATAATAGCACGCAAAAGTGAACTATGTATTGCAGTAAACAGTGGTTAGTGTAGTAAAAACTTTTTTAATCCTCATAGTCTGTTCCTCATTGTACCTATATAATAATTGTTATAGAAATTACAAATATAAAAAAATTTGTACGCTTATGCACAACTCCTGCACTGATATTGATGTAATTTGACATAGAAATAGAGCGGTAGCTAATCACACTAGTGAACCCGCGTGGTTAGATAATAATAACCTATAGATAATTATAAAGAAATTTGGCAAATAAATTTTACGTTATTTATTTTATCCCGTATATCTTTGAAAAATATTCTTTATATCGAACATTATACTAAAGTAATGTAGGTACGTATAAGTCTTCTCGACAAAATATGTTCTTCATTATCGAATTCAATATTGCTCGTCTTTCGTTCTCATTACATGTCTATGTAACCGAATACCGGTAACCGTATATGTTCTTAATCATCACATTTTAACCACAAAGTTCCACAATTTCATTCGCGGCACACCTACAAAATATCTTATATAACACGATATTTGGTACGCGATTTGCGAAAGTAAATCCACGGTCATTAGGAATAGTAAACCGGCTTTGTGGTATCAAATTTGAAAACACATAGGATTTATCGACGTAGCATATTCAAACATTTTTAAATTAAGAACAATGTTTCCGAAACTCTTTCATAACTAACAATGAGTTCGTCTGAAAATAATTAATTTCACGAAGATGAGGTTTTCTTACAATTTTTGTACGTAACTCCTATTCGTTTATTTGTTACTACATGATCGTCCCGGCTCCGCCCGGATATCAAGATTCCTGTTTTATCTTAAGGGATCATTTAATCGAAATAAAAACCTATTACCCAAGTCAGCTCATATCCTGTCTGTATACCAAATTTCAGCAAAATCCGTTCAGTAGTTTCAACGTGATTGACGGACAAAGATCCAAACAAACAAACTTTCACATTTATAATATTAGTGTGATTTATTTATTATACATTGTAATTGAAACGGCCCAACCCGAAATCATTTTTTTAGTATAACACTATTTTCAATAAATAGGGTGCATTTAATAACTTATTCCATGAATAACAGCTCGACAAAGAGGGTCGTTATTCATTACATTTTCCAATTCTGAGAATCTTTATGCTTAGTTCTAGTTTAGAAATGCTTACAATGACTTTATTTTTTTTTTCGAGTTTATTCTGCTCACCTTAAGAAAGAGAAAGCTATGGAGATATTTTATATTAATAAGATATTATATGGAGATATTTTATATAAATTGTAAATAAGAATTTTCTGTTCTGAATAATATGCTGCAACAAGATTCTGATAAGTGATAAGGCCCACTGCTTATAGAGCATGTATCACGATAGCTAATCACATTTTTTTAGTGTCAATTATGTGTGTTTTTACCTTTGTTCTTTTGCTCGGTGGAATGTTCAGGACTAGAAGGTTCTCTGGCACGAGATGCTGCCCATCGTCGTAGCTCTAAGCGCTCATATCCGTACCATCCGAGAAGTTCATTCATAGCCGTTTCAGCAAATTCCTGTCAATGAAAAATGTACGTATTACTTACTATTAAATTATAATTGACTTTGAACACATTATGCCGAGTGAAATGAATCAGCTGTAATGCGAAATTATTTGAGTGAGTTTCAAAGAATTTCATTTGTGCGGTCGGTCCATAATATACATCGATGATCACGTTGGCCTTGTGGTTAGCATTTTAGCTTCATATCCAGAGGTCTCTGGTGCAGGTCTAAAAACTTTTGTTATTGAAATAATTTAAATATATTTATATATTGGTTTGATTTATCTAGAGTCGATACAATAAAAGTCACACTTATTAATATTACCTTACACATTACATTGTGTATTATAATGAGCCTTAATAAAACAATAAATAAAAAATAAAAAAATATATTTTTCGCTTAGGAACAGGCTTATAGAATCGTGAGCGAAATGCGTCCAGGAAAAGTAATTTTATGTAACCTTTAATTTTTAATATCTGAAGTTTCTTATATCTGTTTTGCCTAGGCTAAACTAGTTCTTCTAAATAATAGAATGCTATTGTGTTTCGTAAGTGGGGGAGCCGGAGGCCTATTTCCTTTTCCTCACCCTTCCCAGTCCATTATTTCCAGTCATCAATCCTTTCGTTTTCCCTTACCCCTTAAAAGCGGGCATCGCATTCGCAGGAGCCTCTGCGAATGTTCATTGGCGGTGGCAATTCCTTACCATCAGGCTATCTACCAGCTCAGTTGCCCGCTATGATATAAAAAAAATATATCTTTAGACTAGGCCGCACTAGTTTATCATAGTATAAGGGAATTTATATCAGTATCAACAAATTTGGCTTAGAATAAAGTGGTTTTTTTCTATCGGGCTTAGGACAGATGAGTTTAGACTAGGCTGTACAAGTTATTCCTATCGCGTTTAGAAAGAACTAGTTCCTCCCAGCTAAAACTAGGTTTCCCTGAAATCGAGTTTGGCTGCTAAAATATATACTAACGGCGGTCAGCGGCATTGGTAACGAGCTACTATATTATTTCTCCATATAAATAAAATAAATGTGAAAGTTTGTTTGTTCGAATGTTTGTCCGTCAGTGACGCTGAAACTACTTAACGGATTTTAGGTAGATGTACATAGAAAAGGTATAAGCTGACTTGGGTGATAGGATACTTTTTATCCCGATTAAAAGCTTCCTTTGTGATTAAACAGGAATCTAGATAACCGGGCAGAGCAGGGACGAGCGTCTAATATATTATAATACTAAAAACAATATTTGTAAACATCTATGTGGCACGCACGTATTGGCTTTACAGTAGTAATATGATAATTTTTAAATATAATTAACATACGCAATATTAAGAAGCTATCAACGACTAAGCGGTCATTCTATGTTATTAATACACTTAGAAGAAACAAAAATAAACTTTTATTTTTATTACATATTCTTAACACGATTTGTGTAAAATAAATGGTCGTGGATGACCTCCTTACGTTATATTTTATAGCTGTTGATCGTGTAAATAAATTTAAAGGAATATATAAAATGTCAAGCTGAGAACAGGGCGTAATTCAAGAGGTATCTGTGCCACTATAAAAAGATCAAACTTTTGTGAAAGTAGAATTTACACAAACAAAGGACGAGTTATAAAAACACATGACATCATGGTCGTGCGACATGTCGCCGATATTTTATTTGAAAAGTGCAATTTGGCAATTTGATTCTTGGAAAATGGTAAACCATTCATTTTTGTCAATGAAATGTGAAACATTGACAAAATGTCTAAATTAACTCAATTAAATAAGTTTGGTTCGTGATTTGTTCCGTTGTATCATATCTTTTTTTTGTTAATAGTCAAGTTTTTGTTGTAGTTATTATTAGCAACAAATATCATATTTTGTAACTAACTATAGTCTAGTTTGTAACGTATTAACTATAAACTCGATGTTTTAAATATGAACTATAATATAATGAATGAAATCTGTAATTTTTAATTGCTGGAACAGGAAGAAAGTTAGAAACTAGTAATTATAAAAAAAAGTTATTTTTTATATTCAGAATGTATTTCTAGTTGAGATAATAATGCCCAAAAATAGAATCTCATCATAAAACATTTCAAAATATGTTATCTTGATGATCTGATGATATCTTGTTCTTTATTTGAAACTAGATTGTAGTGATATCTGGCTTATAGCAAATTATTTTGGTTTGATTTGGTCATAATGCAAATAAATATAAAGATTAAGTTATCTATTTCATTTCCCTACTATCTGTACAATACAATATGAATCTGGTACATATATTATAAAAATGTAGGTACGATACATAACTCTTTACATAATATATTATGTTTAACAGAGAGTTGTTCTTATTCTGTAAATGATAGCTCAGACACACATCTTCAAAGACTTCATTATACAACGGGAATCCTTTGACACACGAGTCGAAGTGGTTACTGATTAATTAGTCTCTTCAAGGATAATAATATGATGTCCTGTAACATGGTTCAGTTTCAACTAACTGGTTACATAATGACCGGTATAAAGATAATTGAAGCACGGATATCACATATATTCTTCTTCTTATAGCTTCATGGTTTTGTTGCATATTTTACGTTAACATTTAACAATTGAAAGATGACTGTTTTTTCTCAAACTATTTGCAGAATTTTAGCTTCTTACCATAATTAATAGGAGGATGAACAATATGAATGTTAAGCATAAAGTTTTCTCTGATCAATTTTCTTAAAAAATAACTTATATTGTAATTTAGTAACCAGTAAGACAGAATGTAAAGTACTTTATTTACCATCATAAAAAATGGATTTTAATTAAAACTCTGTATGAATTGTTAATATTACACACTATTTACAACTAAAAAGTTAAGACATGCTAGCTTATATTTGCCAATGAATATTTCAGAACTTTTCTATTTCCAAAATTAAATTCTTGGTATCGGCTGAAGTTTCAATTTGCGCCAGTGTTGCCAGAGTTGCGTTTTGTGATAATTATCACCTCAAAATATGATATTGTGCACTCGCGCGGTAACGTTGCACGCCCATTAGTCAGAATCCGATCAAACATTTCGCTTCCACATCCACAATTAATGATGCATGGATCTAATATCTTTACGGCTGTCTGTAATTAATTTACCTGGTGAAAATCGAATTTCGAATTTCTAACCTCTTCAGTAAAACTATATTGATTTATTAGACAAGCTCTGTTATTAACTGAAGGGCATTATAAATGTACCTACTACATTTAAAATATTTCTTGTATAGCGAATGAAATTAAACAAGTTTTATCATGCTATCGTTATTGATATAGTCATCGAAGGAAAGAATATCATTTACTATTTGTGTTAATTTGTTCATAGGTAATTAATGTAAATCAACTATTTATTCACAATGCATGATGTAAAACAAATCATGAATTTTAGCATCAGTTAGAAATAAGTAGATAGGTTTATTTAAATTGGAATTTTTAGCAGCCTTTTTATAGTTCATTCTCGAAAAATTTTTAGTACACTTTTAAAACAAACCACAAGACGTTTATGGTAAAACAAAT